>NW_009940665.1:0-24298 GCF_000696875.1 Nestor notabilis
TTCCTCATAAGACTTGTTCTCCAGGCCCTTCTGCAGCTTCATTGCCCTTCTCTGGACCCGCTCCAGCACCTCAATGTCTCTCTTGCAGTGAGGGGCCCAGAACCGAACACAGTATCAGACGTGCAGCCTCAGCAGTGCCCAGTACAGGGGATGATCACTGCCCTGGCCCTGCTGGAGAACACATTTCAGGATGCTCTTGGCCTTCTTGGCCACCTGGGCACAAGCCGGCTCATGTTCAGCCATCAGTCAGTACCCTCAGGGCCTTTTCCGCTGAGCCGCTTTCCAGCCACTCGTCCCCAGGCCTGTAGCATTGCGCGGGGTTGTTGTGGCCCAAGCGCAGGGCCTAAAGTTCGCTGTGCGTAGCAAACGAGGGAGACAGTGACCGAGTCCCAGCTGACAGGGTGTCCCACACAAGCCTGCGCTACATGAAGTATGTGTCCTCTGCTGCCTACTGAGGATCATCTTGCTCTGAAGACAGCACGGGACACGGGAACACCTTTGTGCCACAGAGCAGTTTATCCTGCTCTGCTTGAACTAGTCAGGCACACGTGCTGCCCTCAGGAAAGTTCAGTGATCACTTTTGAGGATGCAGGGTGCCATTTGACAACACACATTAAACCATCAGTCTGGTTTTGTAGGGTTTTTAAACCCAGTAGTCCTTACAGGAAAATGTGACCAGAACTCCCAGACTGTGAAATCATAGGCCGTTGTGTCTGTGCACTACTACCTGTGGTAAGGGCTGCTTAGTTCTGGGGCATACCATGGAGAAAATCAATGCATTAGCTTAGCATGACACCAATGCAACACAAGCAAATAAATGAACAGGGAGCAGCACTGGCAAGCACGTTGCAAAGACATCTAAATGACTCTGTGTGCAGCCGGCACAGGTCTGGCAGACCCAATGCTGAGCTAGAGCTAATAAAACCTGGCAAACCCAAGCTGCGCCTGCATCTGTGGTGCAGTTAATCTGTGACACGAACAATCTGCCTGCAGATAACTGTAAGATGACTATAAGTACAAACTTAACAACTCACTGTAATTAATACTTACAGCTAGACTGAAAAAAAATCACTAATATTTAGCAACAAATAGCAATTATCATTACAACTCACGAGTGTGAAGTTCATGCATTGATAATGATGAGAGACAGCAAAGTCATCATACTGTACATGTGCGTTTTGATTTTGTAATTTAATTTTGATCTCTCTATTATTATCATCTCTTGTGATCGATAATTAACATAAATTATGTTATCATAGCACACAGAAGTCACATTTACAGGCACTATTGCCCTGAGTGATACATAGAGTACAAAAGGTAACACTGCAAAGTGTTAACACAGACCTATGAGACAAAAGATGATAGAATATGAAGAGATGACGAGAATGGTCAACATGCCAAGAAGAGATCTTTGCACACTAGCAGCTTAACTACTGTCTGTTTTTATAGGCATCAGAGTAAAACAGCCCATTAGGGAGGGAAGGCTTTGCATGATGATAATAAGAGTGCTTTCTATTTAGAATTTAATTATAGTTTCTATACTATAATACCAGTGTTTCTCCTGCCCATGTCAGTTCAAACCAAGAACAATTGTGTCAGGACAACACCAGTTTCTGCTTATCCTATTGCTCTGAAGTCTGCAGTCCACATGGGGTAGCTTCAGCAGTCTTTCCCCCTAAATTCTGATGTTAGGAAGGGATAAGAAAACAGCAATGAAGAATGTAGGAAGGGATGGACATCAGAGGCATGTGTGCATAAATAGGATGACAGTGGTGCCATTTCCACCTTTTGCTGCTTATACAAGTATTGAATTGTTTTTGTTGTGTTGCTTGTCATTGTGGTCATCCATTGTGGCTTCCACTTCAGTTCACTCCTTTCGGTCAACCCTGCCGTTCAGTTACCCTCACTACCCAAACTGCACTTCCACACCTGGCCCAATCAGTGTCATCTGCCCTGAGATCTCTTAGTGAAGAAAAGTCTTTCCTGACCTATTTTTCCAAAAACATCTTCACCGTGCTTCCTTCCTTAACTCAAAGATTCCTCCTCAATTTCCCTAAGCATTTCTAACACCTATTTGTTTCCGGCTGCCACTATGCAAGCACGGTTCCTAATTCCCCATGCATCCTCAGTTTCCTCTTAGTCTCTTTCTGTTGTTGCTGACCTCTCCAAATTTTCCAAAGATAATTTTTAAAATTTTAACATGTCTTCTGCATAGCACTGTTGGAAACAATACAGGGATTCACTGTCTTACTGCACTGCAAAACATCAAATGTCTGTCTTTACAAGTATGTAGAATGTCTCCTGAAGTATTCAAAATACAAGAGCAGGCGTGATTGACTGTCTTAAGAAACAATAGTCGTTTTGATTGCATTTAGAAATGTCTTAAGGTGACATTGTCCAAGAATATGTATTTGTGTGTTTAATTACATTCATAACAGTAGAAACAATAATCAGAATGCAAAAAGAGAGCACAAATAATTTGAAAGATTATTTTACAAGTGTTTTATGGTAATTCTAACAGAAATCTGTGCTATTTAATGAGCTCTTTTCTTTTTTTGTTTTTATCTTTGGTGTTTACAGCTGTCTCCAAAAGACTATTTTTGCATACAGTAAACAATATGCAGCACTGCTAGGATCCTGATGACAATATACCAAGAACAAGAATGGAAGTAAATTTATTCAGCAATTCCACTGTTGTAAACAGTTCATCCATCAACCATAAGCAGTTAGAAGGGCATAGCCTCTGGGAAGTCATTACTATTGCCACTGTAACTGCAATTGTAAGCTTAATAACCATAGTGGGAAATATTCTTGTGATGATATCATTCAAGGTTAACAGTCAGCTCAAAACTGTCAACAATTATTACTTGCTCAGCCTTGCCTGTGCAGATCTCATCATTGGAATATTTTCTATGAACCTTTATACGTCCTATATACTCATAGGCCATTGGTCTCTTGGAAGCCTTGCCTGTGACCTGTGGCTAGCACTGGACTATGTAGCTAGCAATGCCTCAGTAATGAACCTCCTCGTCATCAGTTTTGACAGATATTTTTCCATCACAAGGCCTTTAACTTACAGGGCCAAACGCACACCTAAAAGAGCTGGCATCATGATTGGTCTGGCTTGGCTAATTTCCTTTGTGCTGTGGGCACCCGTGATCTTGTGCTGGCAGTATTTTGTGGGTGAACGAACAGTACCACCTGAAGAGTGCCAAATACAGTTTTTATATGAGCCCATTATCACCTTTGGTACTGCAATTGCTGCTTTTTACATTCCAGTGTCCGTGATGACCATTTTGTATTGCCGCATCTATAAAGAGACAGAGAAACGTACCAAGGACCTTGCTGAACTGCAGGGTTCTGAGTCTGTGGCAGAGTTTGAGATGATAAAGCCTCAGAAAGCATTCCTGAAGTCTTGCTTCAGTTGCAAGCAACAAAACTTAGCCAAAAGAGAGAGGTGTCAGGCTTCCTGGTCTTCGTCTAGTCGAAGTACATCAGCTACGGTGAAAGCTTCTCAGGCAGCAAGTACTTGCATCGACTGGGCTAAGGCTGATCAGTTAACCACCTGCAGCAGCTATGCATCTTCAGAAGAGGAGGATAAACTTGCCACGGATTCAGTTTTCCAAGTAACTTACAGAAGTCCATCTAAAGGTAAGGCAGAAGAGTTTAATGAGAGTATGGATGTTGTCAAACACCAACCTGAAGAAAATGATTTTGAGAACCAGAAATACTTTTTGTCACCTGCCAAAGGCCATGTACAAAAAAGTAAAAAATGTGTGGCCTATAAATTCCGGTTGGTGGTTAAGGCTGATGGCACCCAGGAGGCCAACAATGGTTGCCGTAAAGTAAAAATAACTCCCTGTCCTGCTGCTCTCTCTAAGGAGCCTTCCATCAAGAGCATGGATCCAAATATAAATAACCAAATCACCAAAAGGAAACGGATGGTTCTTATAAAGGAACGCAAAGCAGCACAGACTTTAAGTGCCATACTTTTGGCTTTTATTATCACGTGGACTCCCTACAATATCATGGTTTTGATTTCCACATTCTGTTCTGACTGCATTCCCCTGACACTGTGGCACCTTGGATATTGGCTGTGCTATGTGAACAGCACTGTTAATCCCATGTGTTACGCCCTCTGTAACAAAACTTTCAGGAAAACTTTTAAGATGCTGCTATTCTGCCAGTGGAAAAAGAAAAAAGTGGAAGAGAAACTATACTGGCAAGGCAATACCAGACTGCCGTAACTTACTTATATATAAGGGATGAGGGGGGAAATAGATATTGATGTAAGCTAGTAAACTGGGTATAATTCTGTCTTTTCAAAGTTGTTGCTTCATATGCCTAAGGGTTAAAAAAAAATCTACTGAAAAATAAAATTGTGCATGAAAGTAGTGTGCTTGGGATAAAGAAGTCAGTGGCTGCTGTGAGCAACACAGGGTGTTTTTGATTATGCAGTAGATTTGCATTAAAGTTATTATGCTTGGGGTCTTCTTTCTTTCAGTTTCTTTCAATCTGAGAATATATAGAATAAATAATAAAATACTAGAAATTCAAGTGGGATGGTCATCCAGTCTATCTCCCTGTGGGGCAGAACTGTTTATTCCTACAGTTCCTTTCTAGTGTATTGTCTGCCTAGCTTTCAGTGTTCCAAGTCACCAAGCAATGGAGCTTGTACTGCTGTTTTTGAGACTTTTCCACCTGCTGTTGGAATGAAACAAGGACTATTTAAAGAGGAAAATGCTGTCATCCTCAATACTAAATGGTTAGGGAGATTCATAAAATTAATCCAAATGAACTCCAAATGAACACACATTTGTAGGAGAATGTAATACTGAGAAAATTTCCACTTCAAGGATAACTTTTGTGGAGACATAGGAAGGGCTCCTAGTGGAGGGAATAGATGATATATTTTGTATATGAAGAAGCCAGTTCCAGTTTCAGTTCCATTATGCAAGTCACTGTCAGCTGTAAGAAAATGGTGATGGTTAGCAGATACCTCCAAGTTTCTCCATTTCCCAATGACTCTGAAGGAAATTTTAAAATTTTGATGTGATAGTGGCAATTCAAATCAGAACTGACTGTAAAGCATAATGGATGTAGTCTATCTGTTTTACAACACAAGGAACGTCTTCTTTTGCAGTCTTCTTTGTTGCACTTCTTGCTCCAATATTCCATTACTGATGGAATGATGCAAGAAGAGGAAAAAATACATATTGATGCCCTGTGCATTTAAGTATATGTTATAAAACTACTATAAACAGTGACAGAAGTGGCATCTCTGAAAGAAAAAAATGGTTTTTTTAGTTATTTCTTAATATTTTATAAAACTGTTAAGAAGATTTTGCACCTTCATAGCACTTTATATCTTTAAGTAGCTTTACAAATATTAGTCAATGTCAGGTGTTTGGAAAAAGAAGTTATCTTCAGTAGCTATCTTTTGGTCCAATAGAACCATATCTGCTGCTGTACTGGGGGCTGGAGTCAGCCCTTCTGCTGGCTGTGGCTTCTGGGATTGGGCTGTACTGGCCTAGATACAATGAGCTGAGACTCTGGCCACTAGCTGAGGTTTGCTGGGACTTTGGGTGTGTGGTGAGGACCGTTCTGTGGCAGGGTTGAACACCAGGTGCCTGTCTGATGTCTGTGTTAGATTGTCAGGAGTCCTGCAGCCATTGGTGCAGAGCTGGTGACCTGGCTCCTTGCAGTGCGAACAAACATGAAGCCTTAGAAAAGGCCACGAGAAAACACACTTAGTGGTGACAGGAGTCATAAAGTCCTAAAGTAAACAAATGTTTATGAAGTTCAGATTCAGTTCTAGCCTTTCTATCAAAATTCTGAGTGAGAAGCTCTGGAATATTAGTTTGGGCCAGTCTTCATATTATATCTAATATACGCTTTAGTGGGACTTTGCAGTGGTGACATGACCCAGTTGCACATTTCATGGATTGTATTAGTCATCCTGGATGTACCATTGCTTTCTGTGAAATTGTTCATATTAATTTATTAAATTATCTTACCATCAAAATGTTGCTGTACAGATAAATAATTCTTCCATGTCAACAACCACAGTGCAATTAATTAATATTTTATATCCCCAATCTCCAGAGGGGAAAATTGTGTCAGTGAAAGATTAGCAGTGTAGTAATGTAAAAATATGTTCTCTAAATTCAGATGATTGATTTTGTAACAGACCATACTGTGCCTATTATTTTTTGTGCATTAGCATATGATTGCTTATTAAAGGGAAGTAAGGGTCTTTATATAAAGACCCCTTCATCAACTTTCCACTGTCCCTATCCAGAGCTTTTCCTGTGTACAGTAACTATGTACAAGTTGGTTATTATAGTGGGTTTATTTTATATTACACTGGATCAGACATTCAGTAAACTGCGTTTGATTTCTAGCAAATGAATGTGTCCCTGTGTGGCACAAGCTGTAGTTAAAGACAAAATTTATGAGGTAGTAACAGTTCCTGCTAGCTACAGTGTTGTTGCTGAAGTAAGGCATTGGCTTCTACTGAAATTATAATGGGATACTTTTTGTTGGCTTTGGCTTCTGTTGAACAACAGTGTTCTGTAAATGTTTATGGACTCTGTGATCAGTAAATGTATTAGAATACACAGTGATGGATGCAACAAAGTTGATTCAATGTAGTTGTGAAATATGTGCTCAAACTATGCTGCTAGCGCTTCACTATGTGAGACGTTACACGGCCAAACATGGGTACATTGTAAATACCTGGAATTGTATAAAGAGGTGTGTGTTGCTTTATTGTTATTTAGGATGTTTATTCTCAAAAAACCTCAAAACCACAAAAAGAAAAACGTGATCCTCATCAGTACTTAATTATATTTTGTTTTCAAATTATATTTTGTACCTTTAAAAAGTGTTGTGGACTTTTACAGTGTAGAACAATCTTGTTATCTGTATTTCTGTCCTTTGAATGAACCTTATACTGATCCTATAACTGATTATGGTCATAGTCAGGGACTGGTGAAAAGAACTTTCTTTCTAAAAAGTACATTTTATTTATACATAATTACATACACACATATATGTATGTATGTATTTATTGTCAATACAGATGCATAAATATACATCCCTAACTAAGCTTTTCAGAGACACAGCACCTTTAATATTCTTGAATATTGAATTTTCTCACAAACTGGGGTATCATTTTTGTGTCTCCCTTTTTATACACTGTATGTATTCCAGATCTCCATAAATTATCAAGTAACATTCATTCTCTGTAAATACAATTTATGTTTGTAGATAAATACTTGGAAGAGTTCCCAGAACTTTTAAATGGGTATAGACACCTAGTTACAGTTTTGCGCCTTCTGTGACTTGTTAGCACAAAATGAAGAGTTTTGCAAAGGACAGAAAGTCAAGATAAAATATAAATGCACAAGTTTCCGTTACAGAAAAAATCCTGTTGAACTGAGGAAGGATGAAATCAAAAGAGTTATAGAGAAAATACTGTAAGAACCTGTAAAATATGATAAAGTGTATTTTGCTATTAATTATATAATTAAATTGCGAATTATGCTTATCCTACTCAACTTTGCATGTTAATTAGTAACTGCTATTAACTGTTGAAAGTTATTTTTATATGTGGATTTTTGTTCCTCAACTCTATTGTACCAATAATGGGACCTGTACTGGCATATATGGGCTTGAAGAGTCCAGATCCAGAAAGAGTGATACACTTCAAGGCAAAATCCTTAATTGCACTTCCTTATCACCCTTTAGATATTGTTCCAGTCTTAGAGCTGACTGTCATGAAAAGTCCCCATCTCTAATTTGATTTTTCCGATTGTTTGATCTCCCACAAAGGGCTTTTTTCAGAAATCTGTAACATTGCCTCCTTGTCATATTTGATAGGTGACCTGAACATTGTAATCCAGGAATTCAGTAAAGCCTACTGAAACAGGAGCCATTACTGAGCAGGGTCTGGAGAAGTACTTGCTGAGAAGAAAACTTTTGAAGGAGTTTAAATGTCCAGTTTGAGGAAGACTGGCTTGTTGTCAGCAGATACATGAGGACACCAATGGCATTTAGCAGCTAACGGTCTAAGTATTGAGTAAAAGGCAGCAGTTTTACTAAGACTAGTTAAAACTGAAGTTCCTGATCTGATACATAGCCCAGCTGTGCCTAGTAAACTTTAAGAAATATGTTTACCAAAATGGAAAAAACAATTGCAACACCATCCCCTTCTGAAACCACTAACAGTCATATGCTATCTGGCTTCCAGTTTTGTGCTTCCATGTCAAGGTTATTCAAAACATATTTTTAAAAGTGTGTAAGAATCTGGCTATATGGCCAAAATAAAAGCTATGGGAGACTGGCAGCACTTGGGTGATTTTCTTGTATCGTCACAACTTTGGAGGCAACCTGACAGAGTTACAGCAGAACTCACATTAAATTGACTCAATGACATAAACTCAATTCAGCCACTCTCTATCCCTTCCCATATCACACTTTCATCTTTGAACACAATTTTAGGGGAGGAGAAATCAGATGCTGCAAAATAAAAATTTATGCTATACTGGCCTCACCCACATAGCAGATCTGTAGCTGTTTCTGAAAACGTTGCAGTGCATTGTAAAAAATAAAAATTCCTTTCTTGGATTTTCCACTTTCTAATTAATTTCTTTTGTAAGTAATTCTGGTAGTCTTGGACTTCTCAAAACAAATTACAACTTTTTTCTGCAAAGTAATTTTCATGGAAATTATATAAGATTTCAGTTTTAAATTAAAAAGCAGGAGTCTGCCAGTATCTGTAGGTCAGCTTTGTGTAATTAAGTATCTAAGAAAACATGAAAGATATTCTAAGTATTATCCTGACTTTTTATATAATGCAACAATGAAAACTTCAGTTGTTATTCAGCTTTTCCAGCTGTAAAAGAAAACAAGGTTTTCAGGATTATCAAGACTTAAATCCTTTTATTTATTATTTTAAAAAAGGTGAATTTACCATGAAATTTAAAGATTCTTTATTTTATAATCAGAAATAAGGTTCTGTTGAAACAAACCTTGAGTTTAAATTAACACTCAAGGTTGAGTGCCAAACACATTGAAGCTAGCAAATATGAAATAAAGGCAACACTTTTAGTTTCTCACGTTATTTTGTCACAGTTATACTAAAAAAAGAGAAAGCTGAAGCACATCATGGACAGGAAGAAGCAACAGTCACAACATGGTAAATAAAGTGCAGCAATATCCAGAAAAAAAAAAAAGGGGCACAAAGTAAACAATTGCAAGATCAATTTGATCATTTAAAAAATGTGTTCACTGAGTTTCTTGAAGAAAAATTCAGAGGAATTGTAAAGGTTTGGATTAGCAGCTTTAAATGGAAAAGCTGATGATTCCATTAGCTCTGGGTCCTCTAAAAAGAACGAAGAAAAGCAAAGCCTATGCTGAATACTTCACTGTGTATGGTATAATTAAAAAGTTGAGATAAAAAAGGGAGTCAATGAAGGGGAAAAGAAGCCACAGGAGATGAGGCTAATTCCAATTTTACATATGAAAATATCTTTCACTAAAGATAAAAAAGAAAGGGCTGATGCTGCCCTATGGTACAAAATACTCTCCAATATGTGTTTTGTAAATGTAGGTACTTCACTGGAAATTTCCTTCCTGCATGGTATGTGAAGATGTGCAATTATAAGAGATCAACATTCATACTGGAGCAAAACTTCTGAAATGCATGTATATTCATGTATATCTCGTACAAGACATCAAATCTCAGATTTCATACCCGACTCTTCTTATGGCTAAAATACTAAAAAATTAAATATTTAAATCTTCTAGTAGAGGCCTCAGTTTCTGACTGACTTCTCACTTGTGTGGTTGGATGATGTGTATGTCCTGGTCTAGTCCTGGACAATATGCTGTCATAAAGCCCTTGCTAAGGCCCAAATTAATTTTCAATCATGATTACTTAGTGTGATCATTCAGTGTGAGTTCACTTCAGTTACTGGAGAAAGAATCCATGGTTCTTTCAAAGTACAGTTGGCTTATCTACAGTTCAACTTTCTGACACAGACAGGACTTGGTTGGATATGGCAGGCTGTACTCAATGGGTTTGATCATCATCCATGCAAACTTGCACATGCATTGCTTGTTGCAGTCCTTTTGCCAATATATCACATTCCTACGGTTTAGATTTGCTCCAGCACACGCATCATACCACCAGCCTCCCCCAGGAACGCCATTGTGTTCCAGTTTAGCACAATTCTGAAAGTAATTGTCATTGTCTCTGTCTTTGGTGGTGAATTTCTGGTTGTCATGAAGATAAGCTTCTGTGTCCAGGCTCAGAGCATCAGTGGCATTGCCTTGGTATAGACCAACCCTGATTCGGTATTGAGACTCTTCATCTTCAATAAGGAATGGTTCATACTGTCCCCATTTGATTTCAGCGTTCAGGTTTACAAGTTTCACTCCAAGTATATATCGCACGGAGCTGCTTGTTAACTGATGCATATATTCATTTCCTAACCAGTGGTTGTCATGAACAGAGCCAAATCCATATTTGTAATCCTGCCAGGTCCTATCAAAGTCAACAGTACTATTGGCTGTAATGTGCTGGATTACTGTCCAACCACCATCTTGCATGTTACAAGAGACTACAATTGGGTCCTCCTTTGGCTGGATGATGTAAAGACCATCTCTGGCATTTCCTTTGGAATGCTGAAAAATCTCAAAGCAATCCCTTGGATAGTCTGAGTAGGGGGGAAAAAAAAAATTAAAGTAAATTTCTGTTCAAATAGTGAATTTTAGGTATGAACTCTGTCCTTTAGAATGAAGGAATGACTGCACTCTAACCAGAAGCTGACTCTGACTTTATCCCAGCTAGTGGGCACCAGCTCAACTAAAGGGGGAAGATTGCAGAGCAGAACATGCAGGAAATGTTCAGAAATTTTAAAATGGGTTTGTTAATCATGTCATACAACATAAGTGTGATTTTGCATTTATGACAGCAATATGGTTGAAAAGCCAGAAGTTATGTACAGACCATTCCTTTTCTTCTTGTGTTCTTCTAGTTTGAGTGGTCACCAACTTTGCAATTCCCTGTGCCATGTGTTGGACCACTGTGTTTAATTAAAGGAGCTACCTTTACCCTCAAATAAATCTAATTTCTCTTTAACCAATTTACACTTTGGCCATATGTAGTATCTTTGCATTACATTCCGATAAGTATGCCATGTTCTCAGTGGTAAAAGTGAGATAGTAAAGCATATTTCTTGCTAATACAAAACTGATAAACATCTGAGGATTTTCTTAAGAACAGTTCATGTCACTCAAATTCCACTCTAAATCTTACCACTGATTTACAAGCAGAACTACAGTGCTGTGCAGTGATAACACCAATACCAGGTGAAAGAGCTTTTCCACTTTATTATTTATCCAATAGACTTAGAGGGTAATAAAAATGGCATGTAAGGCTTGGGATGACCCTCTTGGTTGGGCTGAAATATGTAATACCTTGTTTTTTAAATGTAACTTGCTTCTAAGGTAACTTCTTGCTATAGTATAGCATCAAGCATCTCTCAAACTAAGGCACAGTGCTCTGCTTTTTACAATTGGCTATGAGACTTCTAAAAGCCAGAATATAATTTATTTAAATACACATTTATGTATACATTAATTCATATACAGAGAACTCCTTTTGTAGAGAAGGATGTTATTCAATGTTTGTTCTGTTTGTCAGAAACATGTTTATGAATTGAAATCATTCACTTCTCCATAGAGTTGAAAGGCATGTCATTACATCATTATACTATGGGATATTTGTAATTTATGTTTAATAAAAACTTGACAATTTTAATATCTCTATGAGAAAAATTTCTACAGACCACCTGGGATGTAAAATGAGAGTTCTTCAGACTTACGAAATCTTACGTTCTGTCCTGACAGTGAGTAATAGGAATTTAGATGCTGCATTTAGATTTTTTTTTCTTCTGGGAAACCAGGATAATTCAGGACAAGTACAGCAACTGGGTTTTTTTTTCAATATTTACCAAGAAACAATTAAGGAAAAATATTTCCAAAGACAAAAACTTTAAAATAAAATCTCAGAAAAAACCCTCTTCTCTGCCCAAATCACTGATGAGAGATCAGTGATCCTTTGATCCTTTTACTGAACACATGGTTTTTCTTTTCCTGAACAGAAGAACAGAGTCTGAAAAGAGTGAATCTCATTGTATGGTCTTGTGACCAACAAATCGAAGGTACACTCAACAATTTGGCTAGTGTAAAAAAAAACCAAACCAACAAACAACTCTCTGGAAAGAGAAAGGCACCAGGAGTAACTATTTTATCTGGTCCTGCAGGGAATTGTATCATGCAGTCTTCTTCACAGAATTGTTGCATTTCTTCTTTTCCAACTGAAAAGCATTGTAGACTTCAATAACTGACACTACTCTGTTAGAAATACTAATCTGGTTCCCAATCTAATTTTATTAATGTACACCATCCACCTTTTCTTTCTCGTGTCACATTGTTCATTAGTTAAATAGTGCTTCTTCCTGGGTAGTAAGCCCTAGTGAAGACAACTCTATTTTTATTCAGCCTTTGTTTTGGTGGGATAGCATAAAGAAGTTCTTTTATTATTTAGTGTAAGATAAATCTTCTGTTCCTTAATTGTCTTGGTAGCTTTTCTGCACCTCTTCCCTGCAAATTAATCTCCTAGAATGTGGGTAAAATTCGCACACAGTATTGCAGATGGCCCTATGTAGTGCCACTGATTCTTCCCAAGTTTTATTAAAAACACCTTTGTTGATATATTATAGGATTGCATTTGTATTGCTTAATTTCCTTTAATCTACAGTTTGTTTTTGGGATTTTTGTGACTGGCGAGGTCCTCACCTTGCGGTAAAACCTTGAATTCTGTACTTTAGTTTTCATCCAAATGGTATTACTTAAGAACAGCTGATTTTTGTTTTATTTTTATATTTTTTCTGTGTAATATTCTTATTTTTTGTATTGGCATTTCTCTACTTCATGTTATCATTAAGTCTTATCAGCATATGCCTATTTTTGCATCAGTATACTTAATAAGAATACAGAAAAGATTACCTATGAGCAAATACTTCCAAAGTCTCCTCTTGACTTTATGGTTTACTTCTCTAATCAAGTCATTGTCATTTTTTTTTTTTTCAATTTCTACTGAAATTATAATGTAACCTTACCTTCTCTGATTTAATATTGTATGAAGTATTTTATCATAGGCTTTGTAGAAGTCCAGATGGATTAAACCTGTTAAATACTATTTTTCATAGAATCACTATTGTGTTAAACATAGTCTTTGATATTTGATATTCAGAAATTTATTGGTACTTCTGCACCACTCAGGACAGATTTACAGGAATAGATAGGGTTTCCAAGGCCCTACTTTTATGCCTTTCACTGCCTAATAGAATCTACAGCCATGAATGGAATACTTTAAATCTCAATACTATCTGCATGCCATTATAAAACATCCTGAAACAGCAGAGTTCTGTACATGACTCTGTACTCCAGTTGTTAAAACATGTGCCTGGTAGACACAGCCTGACTCCAAACCCGATCCCATGATTTTATAGGATTATTACTATTTAAGTGATTATATAATGATGTCCACACCAGCGATACATACAGTGACTCTTGTATTTGCCCTTCTCAGTGAATATTATTCAGGCAAAATAGAACAACTTCTATAGACAGATAATGAGAAAATCATTTAGGCTAATTGTTACAGGATTCACTTGGAAAGTAGATTTTTTAAAACCTCAAGTGACATCAGTCAAAGGAGTGAAATGAATCAGCCCACTACTCTTTTTGTATACAATTTATGTGGGATCTACTTTGGTAAATGTATTAGAAAACATACCAAGCTGGACCTTGCAAGCTACATAGGCAGAGGGATGCCTCAATTATAGGTAGCAATGGGATTTAGGTACTGAGGTGTATGATGTATTCTAGATATGATTGTCCAAAGAGTAAGTCTTCAAATTCCACATTTTTTTTTTACAGAAAACCCCTGGTAATTTTTCTTGAATGTGATGGCAGCTGAGCAAGGGATTAAGGATGCTGGAGAGGGACTCTTCATCAGGGACTGTAGTGATAAAACAAGGGGTAATCGGTTTAAACTAAAACAGGGGAAGTTCAGCTTAGATATAAGGAAGAAGTTCATTACAGTGAGGGTGGTGAAGCACTGGAATGGGTTGCCCAGGGAAGTGGTAAATGCTCCATCCCTGGCAGTGTTCAAGGCCTGGTTGGACAACATGGTTTAGTGCGAGGTGTCCCTGCTCATGGCAAGGGAGCTGGAACTAGATGATCTTTAAGGTCCTTTCCAACCCTAACTATTCTATGATTCTATCACTTCAGGGCAGGATATATTCATATTGCAAAGCAGGCCAAATGCAAGGTCCTGCACCTAGGTTGGGGCAAACCCAAGCACAACTAGAGGCTGGGCAGAGAATGGACTGAGAGCAGCCCTGAGGAGGACCTCATGAGAAGGACTTGATGTTTCTCATCAACCAAGCTCAACATGACGCAGCAATGTGCACTTGCAGTCCAACCATATGCTGGGCTGCATCAAAAGGAGCAGGGCCAGCAGGTCGAGGGAGGCGATCCTGCCCCTCTGCTCTCATGAGACCCCACCTGCAGTACTGCCTTCAGCTCTGGGGCGCCCAACACAAGAGGGATGTGGACCCGCTCAAGCAAGTCCAGAGACAGCCATGAAGATAATCAGAGTGCTGGAGCACCTCTCCTGTGAAGACAGGATGAAAGAGCTGAGTTGTTCTGCCTGGAGAAGAGAAGGCTCTGTGGAGACCTTAGAGCAGCATTCCAGTACCTACAGGGGGACTACAAGAAATCTGGAGAGGGGCTTTTTACAAGGGCATGTAGTGATAGGACAAGAGGGAATGGCTTTAAACTGAAAGAGAGTAGATTTAAATTAGATATAAGGAAGTTGTTCTTTACTGTGAGGGTGGCGAGACACTGGAACAAGTTGCTCAGAGAAGCTGTGGCTGCCCCATCACTGAAAGCGTTCAGTGCCAGGTTGGATGGGGCATTGAGCAACCTGGTCTAGTGGCAGGTGTCCCTGCCCATGGCAGGAGGGTTGGAACCAGTTGATCTTTAAGGTCCCTTCTAACCCAAACGATTCTGTGACTGATTTTTGCAGGGCTAACCTTCAAATACATTGGCTGAAAATGTTACAGCAACACCATAAAGTAAAACAAAGCATGCATCCAAATCACCCAACTCTCTTCATGAGTACCTTTTTCATTGCTGTTACCCAGTCTCTCATAGCCTCTTTGGGGAAGAAGGTGGCCATTAGCCAAGACCACTGCCTCTTTGGTGCTCACTGATACAGTGCATTGAGAGAGCAAGAACAGAATAAATCCCGCTGAGCTTGTCAACAGCATCCTCCTTCCAAGTCAGTCCTTCTGCATTAATACAGATCTGTAATAGACTGGATTGAAAATGGAAAGATTTATGACTTCTAGTAGGAAAGTCCTGAAGAACAAAGGTATTGAAATACAGAGCTTCAGTGTAGTAAGCCTCTGCCAAAATTAGCTTCTCCCATCTTTCAAGGACCTCTCCCTTTCCTAATGTCTTGTACCCTGTATCTGACTGGTCATTTCTCTGACACAGAGCATTAGAATGTCTCTTACCGGTTACCTTGTACTATGTTGGGCAATGAAAAAGAATGTAATTTTGTGTGTGACAAAAAAGTAATGATGGAAGAAAAAGCACATCTTATATTTATAACTGAAATAGTCCCCGAGTCCAAATTGTAGTGAAATAGAGCACTAGTGGTCAACCTGGCAGAAACAGTAACACTAGTTCTGCTGACCATCTAGTTCAAACAGTACTCAAAGACATGGCTTTCTGAGTGCTGGCAATATTTCTGTGCACTGGATAACTCACTTCAGCACATCTGGACTATCCTTTTTATGAATTTCCATCTCCAGCTTTAAGTAATAGGTCACAGGTTTAAACCAGATTAAAAAAAAAAAAAAGCTTAATGAACAAAGAAAAAAGAACTTTTCTTCAACCTCCTTAAAACCCACAAGGGTTTAATATATTGAATCAAAACCTTTTTGGGCTTGTCCTCCTTTTGGGGTTATACACGTAGGATCCCTCTATCCAACATAGCAAGAAGTCTTAGGCTATTACTGGACTAAGCCCTGGGGTCCTCAGGCAAATCCCAGTTTGACTAAAGAGGAATTTTTGTATCAACAGCAGCTTAGGGTGAATAAGGATAACTAATGTTTCCCGTACTCTCAAAGGACACATTTGCTTAAGGCTCTTGCCAAACTGGAGTGGGTTTTTTTGTTTGGGTTTGTGGGTTTAAGGACAGCTCCCCCCAGTGGCTTTGGCAAAGGCAGCAAACAGATCCAGCAAGCAGCCCTTGCATCAGAGCTCATTTCCTGCCACCGTCAGCATGGAGTCTACAGAGGCCAGTATCCTTCTCCACAGTGGTTTATGTTGCAACAAAGCCACATTCCTTATGAATCTAATGACTTAGCAGCAGATTCAGCAAACACTATTCCACAGTGAAAAAATATTCACCACATTTTAAAAAATGTCCAAGATAAATCACTGTAACAGAGTTCAGGTATATTTTTATACCTCCCATACAGAAACCCAGCAAACCAGAATTTTCTACTCTACCTAAACCTATTAAATAATAATTCTGATTTACTATTAATATACAATTTGCTATTTTATGCAGGGTTGGCCATTTGATATTGATATCATAATAAAATTATGGAATTACTTTCCATGAAATTTGTCATAGGGTTTCCCTGAAAGCATTTAAGTTGTACTCTGCCTCCATTTCCCACTGTCATGTATCCTTTTCCCTGAAAGCTTCTATTATGGTTTCTATTATTAATTATTATGTTATAAATGACTTAATATAACAACCTAACCCACAAGCATCACTAAACTTCAGGAAAACTGTATTTGGTTCTGGAGTCATTATTTTAGAAGTTTTATTTTAATTTAGCATTTCTGAGTGAGTCTTTTTATTTCCCTCTTATTTACACATTGAAATGATTTACAGATCCATCTAATCCTAAAACAGAACTTAGTATTATAAATTATGAAGAAAGCAACTGAGGAAAACAGCACTAGGCAGGCACTTACCTCTTTCAAGTGAAGCTTGGCAAAGTAAATCATGCAGAAATGAATGAGCTCATCCTCTACAGTTGTACTTTGCCTGCTACTTAAGTCCAGGTGCATAAATCAGCTCCAACATGCTATCTCCAATGCAGCAAAATTGCATCTTCATTATTTCACACTGTGTGCTTACTCTGGTGGACTTTACTCTGACATATTACACTTGCAAGTATTTATGAATTATAAAGTACAAAGTCCTTCTGTAAGGATTAAAACAACACAGTAACTAAATTAAATTTCCTTGATCGACAAGTAGACACAGTGATGGAGAACCATGAAGAGGTTTTACTTGAGAAAATTACTTATGTTGCTTAAATACACACAGGCAGATGCTCAAATTTACCGTGTCATTTTGCATAGGTGAATTAAATTGCATAGACACAACTTGATTTTTAAGTATTAGGAACAAACCAACCATAAACCTTGTTACTTCATGTTATAACATGAATGAATGAGCAGCAGTGTCTTAGAGTTTTAAAAATGGGGGGGAAAAAACCCAAATCAGGCTGGTCAATAGAGTGCTGTTTTAGTTTATTTGAATTAACAAGAGTTAATTAACATTAATTCAGGTCAAAACTGTAATGAATTAGATTAATTAATTGTTGCTATGTATCTGGAAGTTGCGCAGTCTATCTGCATGGCCTTTAGATGATGTCTCGTCTAATCTAGCATTTACCCTTTCAAAATGAGCCAACAGTTAAGTTTTTGTACTCCTTGATCCAGCCTGCAAGCCACTTCAATCAAATTCCATCCCTGAAACAAGCCACAATTAAACTTGATGGAGCATTTACATCCCAGGCAAGCTCTCCATGAGGATTTTTACTATGCATGATGTCTGTTCTTCGGTAATTTATCCTCAGTGAAAGCACAACATGTGCGGATTTCTATTTCATGCACAATTAAATAAAACATGTAACAAATGTTTTAGGGAAGATTTTATTGTAACATCTAAAACTCAGTGATACTTCATTTTTCAAGTACAAGCCATGCTTTATTATGCATGAGGATGGCCACAAGGAGTCAGAACAGTATCTTTTCTGTGGCACTGGGCAGTAGCAGAGCTACAGGGTAGTTTAAAAACACATTCTCTCCACTTCCAGCATTATGCAGTTCAGGGAATTTCTGGTATCGGTATGCTTGACGTATCTAATTTTTGGTTAGTACTAAGCTTTATAAACCTTGGCCAAGGCAAGAAAATACCTTATGAAATAATAAAAGTGCTTTGAACAGATACAAATCTCGCTGAAACAGTATGCTAAAAAAGGGCAGAAGAAGGTACTGCTCCATTCTGTTCATATCAAAACAATCCAGAAAACACCACTGAATTTAGTGGTATTTACTGATAGGTCTCGTGTAACTCTGGTTTAAATTGTGGTGCAATTTTGCTTTGTGCCTTTGATTCCTACATTTTCCATCACTGTTTATCTTCTCCCCATCTTTTCATTTTTCTTTAATTTCTTGCTGTTTGCTTCTCTTTGTTATTTCCAAACTTTCATCTGAGCTGTCAGAGCAGAAGTGAAGTGGGAAGCATTTAATTAGAAGAGAGAGAAAGGGCAGCAGCATTCATTCACCCGTGCTCAGAAAGGCATTTATTTGTGTAGATGAAAACTTTGAAAAATAATGAAAATTACTACATCTCTCTCTCTGATCTTGATGAAGTATTTTGAGAATAATTTTTCAGCCATGAAAATTATATAGTGATCTTAAGGTACTTTACACTGGTATGGTTTGGTCATACATGATTTCAAAATAATGTATTATTATAATGACTTATTGTTAGCCATGTTAATTAAGATAGTTAGTTTCTCTGCCCAATGACCAATATTCCTCCTCCACAATATGCTGAAGTTTTAATTATCCCTCTGATTCTGCTAAGCTTTAACTGGCAAGCATTCATTTGAATTTTTTCCAATGCAGCTTCTCCTATGTGGAAATTGTCTTTACAAGTTCTTGTTATTTAACAACTCATGGCACAGCCTTGCAAACGAAGAATTTGACTCAGATTGATCAATTTCATCAAGCTCTAAAGTAAGGTACACAGACAACCTAGCTCCTATTTTGCAACTAATCAGACTCTGTCTGTAAGGGATGTGAAAAATGTCAATATGTAAGCCACACAATAAAGCCATCCATTCTAGCATGGGCAAAGTAGTGTTAGTTTAATCTTAGTAGTCATAAGTCATACGCTGATAATTTTGTCAGCAAGTGGCAGTATTATACAAAGGACCACAGAATCATTTAGGTTGGAAAAAACCCTTAAGATCATCAAGTCCAATCATTAACCTGATACTGCCAAGTCCACCACTAAACCGTGTCTCTAAGCACCACATCTACACTTCTTTTAAATACCTCCAGGGATGGCCACTCAAACACTTCCCTGGGCAGCCTGCTCCAATGCCTGACCAAAGCCTTTCAGTGAAGAAATTTCTCTATTACCCAGTCTAAACCTCCCCTGGCACAAATTGAGGCCGTTTTCTCTTGTCCTACCACTTGTTATGTGGGAGAAAAGACCAACATCCCCCTCGCTACAACCTCCTTTCAGGTAGTTCTAGAAAGCAGGAAGATCTCCCTTCAGCCTTCTCCAGGTCATACAACCCCAGTTCCCTCAGCCATTCCTCGTAAGACTTGTTCTCCAGGCCCTTCCACAGCTTCGTTGCCCTTCTCCGGACCCGCTCCAGCACCTCAATGTCTCTCTTGTAGTGAGGGGCCCAGAACTGAACACAGTATCAGACGTGCAGCCTCAGCAGTGCCCAGTACAGGGGATGATCACTGCCCTGGCCCTGCTGGCGACACTATTTCTGACAGAGGCCAGGATGCTGTTGGCCTTCTTGGCTGCCTGGGCACACTGCTGCTCATGTTCAGCCAGCACATGTGGACGGCTTGCTCCGGTGCCTTTAAGATTTCCTTTTTGAAGAATGTCCAGCCTTCCTGAACTCCTTTGCCATTCAGGACTGCCTCCCAAGTGACTCTATCAACCAGTCTTCTAAACAGGCAAAAGTCTGCCCTCTGAAGTGTAAGGTAGCTGTTCTGCTGACCCTTTCCTTACTTCTCCAAGAATCAAAAGCCCTGTAATTTCATGATCACTATGCCCATGACAGGCTCCATCATTAATGGGAAGGCCTTTGACATAGGCTAGCAACTTGCGTACCCAGGGTATTCAAAAGACTTGGGATGGGCAATTTATGGCTTTGTATTGTTGCCAGAAACCTGTAAAAATGCTAACTTTTATGCAATAATCTTGTTCAGCATACCAAGGAACTCAAAAGGCAAAGTTCTAACAAGGCAAAACACATAAAACATAAAAAAAGTTTCACTGAGTGTCTTTTCTGAAAGAAGTTTTATGGGTGCACAGCATGAGTGGTTGCTTCAGGGAAAAAGACCAACAAACCAAACCAACAATCCCCTCACACACACCCAATCATCCAAACAACAAACCCAGGGCATAGAAATACATCTGCTATTTCGAGTGGCTTTGAATTGCTTTGCAACCTTGGCTAAATGCACTTTGGTATCTTTGTATAGAAGCAGTTGAAAAAAATAAATGTTCATAACAGTTTTCATTTGTTCTTGAACTTCTGAGCTGGCAACGGCGTATGAAGTGTGTTTTGTCTGACAATGCAGAAAGCAGTTATTAACTGCTGAAACACATTGTGCAGCCTCTCAATCTCTTTTTACACAGTCATTATTTGTAAGATTTACCACTACTTTGGAAAAGAACCAGGGTATATATTTTTGACTGAACGGAAAACAAGACAAATAGCTTCCCTCTCAGAAACGTTTGACTTTTCATATGTTCAGCAACATTTTTTTTTTAGGTTCCTTTATGAAAATATGCCAAGGTCTGAAGTAAACACTGAAAATGTACCTTCATGTCTTCGGTTGAACCACAGACTAAATTATAAAGGCATTGGAACTTAACTGAATTGAAAAGGGTTCACTTTCAACAAAAACACTGAATTAGGACCTAACTTGAAAAATACATCCAAATCCACCATCATGGAAGATGCTGGAAAATAATTGTTTGATTAGCTGACAGACAGAAAAACTTTTGTTAGCCAGGTAGCTTTGGAAAAGAGTATGATAGAACACATCTTGTAAATGACTTTTCAATTCTAAATGTGGCAGAAATTGCCAGATATAATCATTGAAGGTGAAAACTGTTGGAGAGTTATTTGTGCGGAATGCAATGTAGGTGCCACCTATCTTAATAGGGTAGAATTTGTGATTCTGAGGAAAGGAAAAGTATGTGCAATGGTATAAGGACAATATATATTAAATATATATATATATAAAAGCAGACCAAGAGAGAAAGGCTCTTTAAGGGAACTAGCGATTGATGCAAGGTACTATAAGGAAGCAGACATGACAAACTATTTCTCATGAAAAAAGACAGGAACCATACTAAGAGCTCAAAAGGTCTGGTTCAAGAATTCTTTAGAAATTTGAAAATGAGAAGGAAGTTGTGCAAACAAGTGGAATAAAAGGACAAATTCCTAAGACTGACTATAGAGGAATAACAGAATAACAGACTAGGATAAAATTTGAGGTTAGTTACTGTTATCAAGGAACATCAAAAAACTAAACAAATATTCTGTAAATGCATCAGAAATATAAAGAAGTCAAAATGAAAAAATACATTATTTAATGAGGGGGGAGGACAAAAGGCACAGATTTGGTGCCTTTGTTGCAGACTTTATAAACAGTGATCAGATACTTAATGAAATTAATTTTAATGAAGGAGAAGGACTGGAGGCCAAATTATGTGAAAAACACCTCAAAGGTATTGAAGTAGTTAGGTATTTTCAAACTGGCACGGAGAGATTAAATTCTACTAGCAAAAGTCCTCTCTGAATCATTCACAATTACCTTTTAGAAGTCATAGAGGTCCCAGAGGACTTCCGTAGGCACAGCAGAGGCCTATCTTCTAAAAAGGGGACTAAAGTAAATAAAGAGTAATTAGAAAAATAAAGAGAAATTCAGAAAATAAAAGAACTAAAAAAGTGGAATGATAAGGTGATGAAAAGCAGCCAGTGTAGACTGGTCAAGAGGCTTACTCCTCTATGCTACATGGATCCCTCCCTTTCCCAGCCTTTGGTCCTTCCTCTAAACATTCCACAGAAAGTTTCACACATTCCCAGAGTCATGTTAAAAGTATCCCATGATAACCTTTAAACAAATACGAACTGCCCTTCCCCCTGCATCCCACAGCAATCCCATGTAGGCAACGCTTCACTCTGCAAGGAGTTATGGGAAAGTTTCTTTGGGTTTCACACCAGGGTAGTCTTAGGAACAGTCAAGTCTGTCTTCCAGTTTTCACTGATGAGGTTAGCTAGGGTTCCTCTGCCTGTCACTATTCATCTGAACCTCACCAGGCCTTCGTGTTTACCACAATTAATCACATAGTCCAACAATAACATGGTTCAATAACCACAACCTATGACTTGGAACGTTCAAATGGGACATCTGAGAAAGCTTATTCACCACAAGTAGTGCAGTATGGGAACAGCTTTCCCAGCTGGTTGTGAAACCTCCATGTTTGGAGGTTTTTAATACTGGCTAGACACAGCATGACTGAACTGGTGTTGGTGATAATCCTGCTCAAAGTGAGGTTGAGTAGAAACCACCAAAACAACAAACACATCCATCATCGACTGTTTGGTCTCCAGAGCAAATAAGCCTTAAAAGTCTCTAGCATTTATGTTTGATCCAGATTTGGCATATTGCAAAATATGATTCAAACTCAAGAGTCGTATTTTAAACATTACTTACCTAGGTATCAGTCAGCTTTCAGGATAATTTCTACTACGAAAATAGGGCATTCAGTAAAACCAGTAAGATGAAATATTTTCCATTTCAATACACCAGTTTTACCTCATGTATCTGATTAAAAACAAATAGCAATAAATATTTGACAAGTACCTACACAAATACTTGATTCAACAATTTTAGCTGATTATCAGCCCAGGTTTTTAACAAGCAATGTGTCTGAATCAGTCAGCTATACCGTTTACTTTAAAACACCGTAGCCTAACCTTGTAATATAGGAGTCTAAAAATTATTTTCTCATCTGGGACAAGAAGCAGCTAGGAGCATTGTCATGGCAACCATCTTATTTCCAAAGAGAGATTCTGTGACTTCTGTTGCTCTCTAGCAACCTCACAGCTGAAGTAGCATTGCTACAAAATGCAAGGGAAAAAAAAAGGGCAATATACCATCATAAAAAATGCTTGGAAGGATCATAAAAAGAATGCTTCAGAACATAAGGCAGGCTTTAAATAAACAAATTAAATTCTCAGTTTGATGATGAGCACAGGGAAGAAACCAAACCAATCCCAAACCACGTATATCCTGCCACACTAACACGCGTCTGTGCAGCTGACTGTGGGATTAATCTCTCCTGGAAGTGATGGTTATCACAGATCTCACTGTCTCACACTAACTACATAACTTAGTTTCTCGATCCTGCTGCTGTTTATGGGAAATGCAAAGCAACATAAATATCAGAGGAGGTGGATAGGGTGGGAACAGCAAAATTTCTACCAAAACAAGACATTTTACTGCTCACGGTTCTCCCCAGGAGAGAGGTTGGGATCACATCATAAGAATTAGTCAGATTGCTCAGTAAGTACTAAAAGGTTTAAGGAACTGTGGTGTTAAGAATCTATAGTCTAAGAACCTATACAGACTGGAAAACCTGCAATACCTCTTTAACACACTGATTCTGAAACCTGACTTACAGAATTTAGAAATTAAGGGAAGTTCATGCACAGGTAGTTTAAATTCTTGTTTATTTACCCTTGCTTCAGTTTGGTTAGCTTAATGACCTAACTACTTCATTTTAAGCATTCCTGTTTATGGCATAATTGGGTTACTGAGAGGAGATTATCTGTAAGTGCTATAGCAGCAGCACAAGCCCATAAGCATGTGGAAAGTACATTTCTACAGTGTGGGCTAGGAGTTTTTCATCAACCGCTATCTGCAGGATCATGTGGAATAGACATAATGCTGTGCTCAATAGCCAAGATCAATACGCCTTGCACTGGCTAGAGAAAGAATACTGAACTTCCCTTCAAAAGCAATGTTGTCTTCAGATGCATTTACATGTTTTTCCACAGGTATTTTT
>NW_009940666.1:0-12041 GCF_000696875.1 Nestor notabilis
TCTGAAGGCAGCCTACAAGGATGCTGGGGAGAGGCTCTTCCTTAGGGACTTTAGTGGCAAGACAAGGGGTAATGGCTTTAAACTTAAACAGGGGAACTTTAGGTTAGATATAAGGAAGAAGTTCTTCACAGTGAGGGTGGTGAGGCACTGGAATGGGTTGCCCAAGGTAGTTGTAAATGCCTGGAGGTGTTCAAGGCCAGGCTAGACAGAGCCTTGGGTGACCTAGTTTAGTGTGTGGTGTCCCTGCTCATGGCAAGGGGGTTGAAACTAGATGGTCTTACGGTCCTTTCCAACCTTAAGTAATCTATGAATCTGTGAATCTATGAATCTATGAATCTATTAGTTGTCAAATAGTCTTTCTTCAGAGGATAAGAAACCATTTCATAGTTAGAAGAAATTATTGTATATCATGCATATTCTGATCAAAATAATACAAGTTAACAAGACCCTTCCATCCTTTAACCTGTGATATGAAGTGCTGCTTCTCATACTAACATTGTAAGATATATTACCCTAACATTGTATACCCTACCAGTAAATGCATATCCTGTATGACAAACCAGGAATGTTCTTATTCTTAAACACTTAAGCATTGACCTCCTTACCCGCACTACTTGTAACTTCTAAAGAGTATTCCAGAACTAGAAAACCATACTGAAATTCCTTCAAAGGTAAATAGTTTTGTGTGAGCAAAAGATAAATATTTTTTAATATCCTATGTCTTTACTTTCTATATTGGAATATTACAGGTTGTCTTGGTCATTTTTCAAACACATTTGATTTTATTATCTAAATTTCTGTGTTTAAGGTTCTGAACATGCCTATAGATATTTTGAGGTTTGGGGGGGGGAGGGTTGTTGTTTTGGTTGTTTTGGGTTTGGTTGTTTGGGGTTGTATTTTTTTACAAAGCAGTATGTCCCATTCTTGAACTTTTGCTGAGTACTAGGAAAGCTGGCTATTTTGTCCTTTCAGAACCTCTGCTTCGAAGTTTAATGGTGAGGCAGGTAAAAAATAAGATCATGAGTCAGGCAGCTGGACTTAATGTTGTTTGGGGACAAGGTAAAGATGAATGTACAAAAATCTCAAGCTGCCACTCACTAGGTGCAACTAGTACAGGCTAGTCTTAAATTTTAATTATAATGACACCTAGATAAAGCAAGGGTGACACAGGCTGAATCCTCAAATTAGTAGAGACACATGAGGCAGAACAATCATTAAGAGATTGATCATGTGCTGTGTTTCCATGTATAGAGTATTTAGATGAAGAGAACTTGAGGCTGGAGGGTAGGTCTTGGAAATGAAGAACTATGGAGACTTACCAACCTGGTCAGGAACACCTGAAACTTGTAACTGTGAGCAGGTGCTCAGCATGAAATCTGAACATTTTGCTCAGCCATTCCTGACCAGTAGCAAAATCCTTGAAGGGAAGGGAACTAGAAACTTAGGAAATGTCATGTTGAAGGCAAAGTGAACAAGGAAATGTGTGAGCTAATTGTGTAATAGCTTGAGTCTTGTTGATTATTAAATAAGTGCTAATACCCAGAAGCAGTTTGATTTGTTGTCATCACTGTGATAAGTGGCCTGCATGGACCCAGCAACCCTGCTGTCAAGGGTTTCCAAAAGCAGTAGTAGTGTTTTTACATAGAAAGACAAATCTAAAATACTTTAAGAATTCACTTTAGAGACTCACTGTTTCATTTTATTTTGCTTTTCTGAATGGCATTAGGCAGGCACCGAGAACCTTTCAGGTACCTTCCTGAAATTCTTAGTAAGTGGCAAATTGCCAGAAATAGTGTTTATATTATTTTCTAAGAAAATACCACAGACATGGTAAAGGCTTTTATTGACTGCAGTGCACACTACTGTGGTACTCTTGCCCATATCTTGCAATTTTATATTAATGACATTTATTTGAAATAAGATTTTGGGGAAGGAGTGGTTTGGGGTTTTATAGAAATAAGTTAGCCATTTTAATTTTTTTTTTTTTTTTAATTACTACATGTAAGTAGTTTTGGATACAAAGAGAAATAAGTTTTCAGTAAATCCACTCCCAGGAAACAGAACAATGTAAAAGTCCACATAGTGCACATTGAAAAAACTTGCTAGAGCGCAAATGAATTTTTTTGTTGGTTTCTGGCAGAGATTATTCATCACATCTGTAGGAGTTTGCCTAGGAAATATGCTCAAGAGGTGCTTTCAAATATGCCAATGAAGCCAGCTCTAGGACTTCAGGAAAAAGACTTGAGAAGTCCATGAAAAACAGAATTATATGTTCCATGGCTGATAGGTGTGTTCATGTAAAAATCCAGGATTTAAACAGTAGCATGAGTAGCATAAAAACCAACATAGTTTGTTATGGATATGTGTTTAATAATTAATTCTATATTGACTAATGAGAGACCTGGGTGGAATTTGTCCACATATGGGGATGAACAGTTTCTCTCTTATACACTAAAAATGTCTGTGTTCTAACTATTCTAACTATAACTACTCATTTTCATTAGAATTACACATTTTTAAAAACCGTGAGGCCATAACTTCTTGTCAGGTTTATTTGAATGTATTTTAATGTTACTCCAGGTCCACAGACAGAAGAGACATAACACTGGATGTATAAGTCTGATTTTCTTCAGAAACCAGGAAAGAATCAATAGTCACGCATAGTCTTCCTCAAATCCAAGTTCCACCTTTCATCAGGATAAAAGTAGTTGAAAAAGAATAAAAAGAACAAAAACAAACACTAGAAAACACAACTTAAAACTGAAATAGGAAAGGCTTTGATAAAATAAAGTCTCCTTTGAAAATGTAAATGTATACAGCTACAAGGGAAAGACTATGATCAGTTCTCGGGTTCTCACCAAAACTGCTGCCTAGACTGAACTTGCACCATACTTCACTCATCTAATTTTATATTGGAGACCCAGATGAGCCATGGCAATAAAAAGCTATCACACTTTCCTGTTTTGTAAACTTGGAATTGCATTTCCTCAGAGAAATATCTGCCCTGAAAGTTTCTTCAGTTGTTTAGAGGATGTTAGCTCTGACAACTGATGCTAGCTGACATAAAATGAAGAAGACATCTGTCTTTGAAATATGATATACACAAAAATATTTTAAATATCAGTGGCTCTTATGAATAAGTGTTGAGATTTTCTGTTATATTGTAAATTTTGTGTCCAGAAAGCATTGATTGCTGAATATCACTGAAGTGTTTAACAAACAACTTATTGTATGTTTTTTAAGCCAATCAGTTAAGACATTTCATACACTAGTTGAATGAATTCTGTTTCTCTAAAAATATGTAAGCTATGAAACCATACTGATACCAAAGGGAGGATAAAATTTCCTAGACAACATTTGTTTTAAAAATTATCTATTTGGAATAGCTTCCCTCAAATAACTTTTATCAATCATTTCACAATGAACTTTTTTTTTTTTTAAAGAAAGATATTCATCAAGCTCTTCATTATGCACTTGTATCTCCTCATCAATAAAATCTATAGTTCTTAAGGTTTTTATGAGAAATGGCTGCAAACTGAAACAGCTCTTGTTGGAGATAACAAAAGTTAATTTTGTAAATAGGTTATCACGCTAAATTCAACAGGAATAATAATTAACTCTTCTTCAGTTATGTAGAAAGTGTTACCTCAAAACACAATACCGTAGGAAAATTAAGTATACTGCAAACACACTTTCTCATCAAGGTACTAGGGATTGCAAGTAGTGTAAAATAATATGAATAGAAATTATGTGATTTAGTCTTGATATGGAGCAACGAAATTTTATTTTGTAAACAGTAAAACCAGTAAAAATTGTATTTATTCAGAACTTGATTCAGCTCTAACTGAAGTAAATAAAATTGGGCAAAAAGTTCTATGGAAAACTACAGAGCATGTCATAAACCAGTGGCAAAGAATGTGAAAGAAGCAAAAAGAAAAGACTCATAGATTAATCTAATTAAAAATAAGATATTAAAAAGCAAATTTTTCTCACTATGAATGAAGTTAATGTAAGTATATATGTAACATAACAGATAGATTAAAACAATATATAAACCTGAAAATAATAATTGTCTTTATTATCATGGATTATAGGAGCCTGGTTCATGGTCTGGCTTGTTATTGTGCTAGGTGCTGTACAGATATAGAACAAAAGGTGGTCCAAACAAAAGTTATTTTAAAAGATCAGGAATAGTAATCTGACAGGAGACTGAAGTACATTAACTTCATTCCTAGCAAATATAGAATGCAATTAAGAATTCATATGGAAGGATTTCTGTCTTAGAGGATAAAGACATTTCAGAAAATCTGAAGGATTTCTTTGTGTGGGTCTTCACAGAGGATAATAGTCATACCTTCCTAATGGGTTGCTTTTTACAGTGAAGATATTGCTGACGGAACAACTCAAGAAATTATATTTAAATAAATAACAGCAACTGGATGGCATTCACCTAAGTCTTGCTAAAGAACTAATGACTAAAATAGTTATGTTACTGAATAATGTAGTTTATGATATCATAAGCCTATAGATTTGTCAATTTATCTTTCTTTCCAAATAAGATACCAAAGAGAATCCCAAGAAGCCTAGATTGGTGAACTTTTCAGTGTAAGTCCCTAACTCGTTGCTGTTAGCTGTTGTCCAAAAGAAAGACCTGGCTTCTTGCTTGGAGTCTTGTTCGTTTTGGTGGTGTTCTCTGGTCGTTCTTTATTTGCTGAAAATTTCTTTGCTGGCATTTCTTATGCGCAACGTAGGCTACATTATAGAATCCAGACCTATTTTACTCTTTTAGAGATGACTTAACTATGGTATATATTCCTGTGCTGGTGGTTACTCTTCCATGACTGTTTGAAAACAGTTAATTTAGATAGACAGATCTTGTAACAATCTTGAAAGATTATGAGATTCAGTCTCCTGCAATAGTGAGGCACTCTGATCCACATAGCATATCCACAGGTCTGTCTTTCCAGAGCTGCCAGGTTCATATGACAGCTTTTCTGATTAAAACTTCCCAGGAAGCATGAAAATGTATTTGCTATATTTTTATGATGTCGTTTGTTCAATGATCGCTTTTAGGACATTGTGTCAGATGCATGATAATTCCCTGAAAAAAACATATTCTAATGGTTGTACCTTGTTAGTCAGCTAGAATTGATCTTGAGAACTTAAAGCAAACCAAAATAGAGTTAAGCACTCAGAAACTCAAGTATCATAGCACATTTAAAGAGGGAAACACAGGTTTCAAGATCGTTACAGGTATATCGGATGTATACCCACTAGTGCTTCAGTGGATTGTGCTTAACTATTTGTGAAACTCTTACCTATCATGATTCTCTGAAAAGAGTCGTGACTAACTGTAACATAATACCTCTTTTATTTTGTTTTATTATAGTGTAGTTAACAATCTTTCAGTTTTAAAGCATTCTTACATCAAGCACCTAAATTTACTTGTCTAATGAGATTATCATCTCTCAAAATATATCTGAAGTATTTGTTGCTTTATGTGATATACACTTTTTTAAGCTTGAGTGAGCATGTTTTTCATAAATTATAAAAAGCATAACTCAGTGTGTCTTTAAATTGCTTAAAATTATAATGCAGAAATTTTCTGCATTAAAGGCAATGTAACCTAGTGCTGTCCATTACAGACAAACAACTGGCTCTATGGCACCTGATAACTGACATTTTTTTTTTCCTGTTCTTTGTTGATGATAATCCAATGTCTTCTTTGCTTATGTTTTCATTTCATAAACATTAGCACACATCTTTACCTCTGAGAAGGTTCAAAAATATTATCTTTCAATTGCCTTTGTGAAAGGCAGCACTGCAAATATATTCCTTGTATTTCTTCATTTTAGTGGGGGTGGTGGGTGGGTGTAATACTACTGAATTAAATCATAGAATCATCACATCATAGAATAGTTATCTGCTTATAGAAAATAAATGCTGGAGCTTTTAGCTGGTTAAGTTAAAGACAGTTTCTTCCAAATTTCCCCTAGAAATATACAATATAAATTGGTTAGCTTGGATTGCCTGTAGCAATAAATATTTTTCTAATGAGAACATGTATTGAAGACAAAGTCCATGGATTTTTTACATGGCTTTTTGAGGTTTTTTGAATCACAATCAATTTAGATGCTCTAATCTTTAAACCTAAGGGCCTAATTCTGACAAAATATTTTGATACGTTTTCATTACTTTCCTATGATATCTGCTTGGAGAGAACTGTGGAATATCACAACAGATATTAATATTAGACTAGCATTCATCCTGAATTTTTGAGCTTCAGAAAATTTCTCAGTTATTTACTTAGTGCACAAGAAAAGATTCATTAGGAAGGCTTTCTAGTTTCCATATGGGACATATTACGGTCACCATGCTGATGATCTTGAAAAATTTAGCATATTCAAGTTCCTCAGCACCAGAGTAGCCATAAACCTATTTGTTATTTAGCTATTTAACACAATTATGTACTGTTCAAGAGATATACAGTTACTATAGCAACAGCTATATTTACAGGCCCAGAATAAATGGAAAGCCTAATCTGTCCTGCCAGTAAAACAAAAAGCTTTTTAAAATGTAGTTTATCTATCTGTTGTGTTTATAACAGAAATTAGTAGCATTCAAATTATGAACCATGGTCTGGTTGCAGACTGCCAGCTTTGATCTTGTAGGCAATTGTTACACCTGGCTCACGGTTTGACTGCAGGTGCAGCAGCTTCAACAAGTGACAGTAATATACTCTTTTTTTTTTTTTCTTAGTTTAGCCATGATAAGATGACAGATGCAACCAGAAGAAATTATTTTTAACTGGCTTTTTTCATCTTTAAAATGATCTTTAATCTAGAGTGAAAAGTAAATTTCACACAAAATGTTAATTCAATAGGAATGAAATAAAAGAATCTAAAGTAATATTGTAAAACAAAAAACCCCAAGTGTTACTGTTTTCCTTATAAAACCACATAAATAATTTTGAAAAGAAAGTTATGTAACTCCTTCACAGGCTCCTTGTAACATTTCTGCTTGAAGAGTTAGTGCAGAAAATTTGATATGGATTGGTTTTGCAAATTAAATTAGATTATCACCTGCTTCAGGAGAGCTCACTATGCCAATTCCATACACCAGAATAAAACAAAATATCACTGTATTCTGTAATAGTGTGCTTACAAAACCTATCTTATGTATAAAGCCTGTGCTCTTCACAACAAATACTAATTGTTAATAAAAGGATACTAAGGCACTCCATTTGGATGATGCATTTTATATTAAAGAATATTTCAAATAATGATTATTGCTACTAAGTAATTTTACCATGCAGGTGTCTCAAGGAGGTCCCTGAGGAACAGAGGTCCACTGGTCAATGCATTGCATCACTTGAGCACATATTATACTCCATGTCAACAGTGAGCTGCTGAAGCTGGGAGATTAGTGCCTGGCTCACTCTTCCTGTTCCCTTCTGCTCAATTGCTCATACCCTATGGGACAGGGGTTATAAGAGCTCTCTTGAGTAGTCTTTCTTTGACTGTATGGAGAAGAGCAAGGCATATCAGTGTAAGAGAGGAAGTAAACATCTCATCCCCTTTTACTTGCAATGTCATTAGTAAGAATGGCTATGTTCTGGCCTTAGAGTGGTGCGTATTCTTAAACTTAAAAAAATATTATGTAGATCTTTTCACTGACTTGGATATTTGAATGACCTTACAAAAAATGTTAATCCTAAAATTTATTCCCTCCACCATTTGCCATTTAATTTCTTCCATTTGAGGATAGGTGATCACACTAACAGATTTCGGAAAATTTCTGTAATATAAATGTATTACCTTAGCTGATTTCCTCCTCATAACTTTTGTAAAAACTGAAGAAACTGTTCTTGACAGACACATGAAAGCCTGTTTTAATGTTTGATTTTCACTCTTTAAAGTGGTGTTTCTTAGAGATTTCTGTTGATGACATATTTTTGATAGAAGAAAATTCCTCTGGTTATTCTTATGTAAGGGAAGCATCCAGATTCATAATGCCTGAAGAAAGCTGAAATACTTTCAGGCTTAAGGGTTCCTGATGGGAGTTCCCATGAAGCAGTCTCTTCAGATAATAAGATTGGAGGATGGTCACTGTTTGCAAATTGTCCTGGGTTCAGCTACGGCAGTAGTTTTTTCTCCTTCTTAGTAGCTGGTGCAGTGCTGTGTTTTTGACTTTCAGCCTGAGAACAACGCTGATAACACCAATGTTTTTAGTTGTTGCTAAGTAATGTTTACTCTGACCAAGGACTTTCTCAGTCTCATGCTCTGACAGGGAGGAGGGGAAGCCGGGAGGAAGCAGAGACAGGACACCTGACCCAAACTGGCCAAAGGGGTATTCCATACCACAGCACGTCATGCCCAGTATATAAACTGGGGGGAGTTACCCAGAAGGCTCAGATCGCTGCTCAGGTCAGGCTGGGTATCGGTCAGTGGGTGGTGAGAGATTGTATCCTCTCCCCTTGTTATTTCCCTTATTATTATTATCCTTAGTGGTAGCAATAATGGTTTTTTATTAAACCTTAGTTACTGGACTGCTCTTATCTCAGCCCGTGGTAGTTACATTCCTCCGATTCTCCTCCCCATCCCTCCGGGAGTGGGGGGAGGAAAAAGGGGTGGAGTGAGCTAGCAGCTGCATGGTTCCAAGTTACTGGCTGGGCTTAAACCATGACACAGATGTACAGAAAAGCTATAATCAGTTGCTTGACATACTACCTAAAGTTTGGTTACTCTGTGGTAGGTAGTAACCTACCATTTTGCAGCCTGATGGCCTGAGATTTAAAAAAACCCAAACAACAAACAAACAAACAAAAAAAACCCCAATCAACAAAACCCCCAAACATTAGAATTAAGTAAAAATGATCTTAAAAGTAAAACCTACCTTTTTCTGTAATTTACGGAAGAAGTTATTTTAAAATGTATGTTATTTTAACTGAAAAGATGCATCAAGTTTGACTAATTGTACCTTTTATCCCAGATATTTTTAAAATTGCATTCAATTACTAACTGGTTAATTAGGAAGGCTGTGAAATGTTGCATCATGTTCTTCCAGAGTGCAGAATTCAACTGAATGCAAACAGCTGAAAACTAAGAAATACAGTATTTAAAATTTGTACTTCTAAACCCAGGAAGAACTAAAATACAGAACATGCTCATGTAATCTTAACTCTGCCTTCATTTAGCACTAATCTGATAAAGTTGTAACATGTATTTGCTATTTACTGGGCAGAACAAATAGGAACTGTTTACTGCTATATTGCAATGAATTAATTCACCCTTGAGGCTTTGTTGTAGTAATCAACAAGTAGCTCGTCCTCTCTTTTGTATTCTTTTATAGAGGGCTCTTATTGAAAATTTACAGTTACTATCATCATCCTCATACCCAAATCTGGACACCTTCTTCTTATTGCAGTAATGTCAAGCACACAAAGAATGGATCAGTATGTCTCCTCTGTTTTCTTCTCCCCAAATTATCAAATGCCTCCCCTCATATTCTCCCTATCATCCTGTTACTTAATCGTGTGTCCTCCTGGGAAGCTTTTGTATGTGTAACTCATTCTGCTGCCTCTCCTCCCCATTATTAAAATGGTATCTAAATTTTCTGGAAATTAGATTTCTTAAAAGTAGAAATGAGACACCTTCCCTTCTCCTTCTTCAACAGGACAGATTTGAGCTGCACCTGTGGAGGTCTTCTGAACAGACTCATGGTTTTGTATTGCTGCCAGCACTCAGCCTTACACTAACACGGGCTGAGAGAAGGCAACTTCACTTTCTGCTGTCTAACACCTCACATGAGCACTGCTTGCCTAGGCACCCCGGATACTTGGTTTGTATATATGAACATCAAGAACATTCTAATCCACTTGCTTTGCAGACACTAACTGATCATTGTGATACCATAAATCTTGTGAATGACCATTTTTGACAATAATAAAGTAGTTGTGGCTGTATGTCAGAAGTAAAAAAATATTGATGCTGATAACAAATATGGCTGCTTTTTTAGTTCATATATGTGCAAAAATGTTGATAAGATTGACCCGTAGACCACACTGGGAGAGGTGGAAGGGGACTGAAAAGATTATATGCTGGGAATCTCTTCCTCATATAATTTATATTTCAATCTATAACTGTAACTTATATAACATAATCAAGGAGGTAAACTTAAGCCTTAGAATTTCAGACCTCTTATAGAAATAATGATCTTCAAACAGTAAAGTTCTCAACATTAAATACTAGAAAACTGACATTTCTTTACAATGTTTCTCATATTTACAATATTCTTCATTCTCTTTGGAGGCAAAATTCTTCAGTCCTTGTTCTAACAAAACTGCCAGTATTAATTATTAATAGGAATTTTGTTCAGTTAATAATGACATAGGTTGTGCCCTTTGTTCTCAACAATTATTTATTTTCAGTCTGTGAAACTTTTCAGTTGTATCGTCTTGTAGTTTTGGGTCACGTATGCTTTGAATTTCCTCATGTCATTTATCTCTCATCCCTGGTTGTCACACAGAAAGTATAACTTTTACTTTGGTTTTGTCTTCATCTCAGTTTCCCTTTTCTCAGTATTATCTCTCGTTAGTCCCTAACTGTCACTTTTAGTTTCTATTATTGCTTTGAGTAAAAACACTGTAATTATCTAGAGCACTGAATATGTATTGACTAGGTTAACATTTAGATTCAGTATCACAGATATTAATATTAATAAAGACATTTTCAATTCAAAAAAGTTTAAATCACTTCTCAAATATTCTGATCTTATGTTTGAACTTTTTAAAAGATTCTGGAGAAAGGATTAATAGTTTAGCTTAGGTTTTTCATCAAAGATATAAAATAGTCTTAACAGACTCAACATTTCTCAGCAGAAAAAATACCTTATGATTTGTCAGCAATAGCATGAAGACAGTATTCAGTAAAAATTAGTGTACAGGAATTACTCCTTTATGTAGACTGAAATTGATTTGGTTATTCAAGTTATTAACACAGAGATAAAGATTCATCCTTGCACATTCAAGCTGGTAACTTCCCCTTCTTTTACTGACTTTTAAGAAAAAGAAAATGTGGTGGCTTTTTTTAATTTTTTTTTTTATTTTTTTTTAATGGAAAATAGACTGGAGAAAGAGGTGTTTTAGTTGAAAATTACTTTTTAAGTTATCAGAAATAAATTCTTTAGGGCCAAAGTTTGATTTGGCAAAAATTTCCAATTCACTGATGGAGAGGTTCTCAAGTATGAACTAGCACTCCCACAAACCATTCACAGGCAGCAGTTTAGAAGTAGGCATGACTAATTCATTACAGATAGTTTCCATATGGCAGACCCTTTCGGGAGGATAAGAGTATAGCATAGCATAGACACAGGCTATCCTATGCCTTTTGGCCTCAGTGTCTGGGAATGCCACCCAGCATTGATTAATTTACTAGCATAGGTGTAGAAATATAGATTGGGATCTGATGGTACTAAATACTGTTTGATACAAACTGTTCTTTGCTGTCACAGGAGGTGTCTAACTCCATCCTGGGCACTCTGGTAGCTGTATACAGTTCTCAGTACTCAGAAAATTACCTCCTTCTTCATAATTTACTTGTTCTTATTGATTTGATAATAGAGTTATGCAGCATTGACTGTAATATTGCAAGGGTGGAATTGTGAGGGTGGAGGACCATAGAATAAGTGCAACTAGCAGAAGTCCCTTTACAGATGTACAACAGTATGCCTGAGGAAACACCTGGAAAACAGGAGAGGTTTGGTGTAGTATAATAAGTCTTTTATCTTTTTAATGTTTATGATTCTGTGGAAATAACATTCAAGGAAAAAGCTTTTATGAAAGACATTCTCAGACACAGCAAATAATCAAATAATGATATTGATGAGAACAAATCAGTTTCATGGTGGAGGTGTTTAAAAATGGAAGTTCCTTTGAACTCAGTGAGAACCAGATTTAATGAAATTTAAATTAAAGTGAATGGAATAGATCTGTAAAAGTTAATCAGCTGGAATGGCAATAATATGGAATAGAGGCTCTTTCC
>NW_009940666.1:12072-24920 GCF_000696875.1 Nestor notabilis
CTTAAATGAAAATATGTAGCTTGATGTTTATTGTTCTTTGACTGAGGCTTGCACATGTATATTTTGAAAGATAAAATCTGATCCAATTGAAGTAAATGTCAAGGATTTGGATTTTTTTCCATCTTTAAGATTGTCCCTTACATATGAAAGTGAATTGTCTGCCTGCACTTTTTTAGAAGTGCAGCTTGGCAGCTCACTAAGGTTCTTTCTTGTTCTTCTACTGCAGCTATTAATACATTGCAATGATAAAATTTATGTTTATGCTAATATATTTCACCTTTAGCATGAAAATACTAAAATAAAATATTCTAAGATAAATATGTCTGTTTTCTAATTTGTTACAGTTTTGCAAGTTACAATAGAATATAAACAAAATTTAACTTTTATTGTGACCAAATATTTTTACGTTATGCTTGGGCAGCTGCAGATTTGCTTTAAAACATTCACAAGATGTCCACACAAAGGAAAAAAAATGAGGGTAATAAAGACTTGCAGTCACTCCAGTGACACACAGTATTTTTATTTTATTTATTTTTTTATGTTTCTTTTATAATATTTGTAAACATTAATTCCTCTCCTATTGAAACCATATTATTGAATTTAGCTTCACTTAAAAATTACCTTACTCTATGCCTGGATTAAAGATTGTTATATTTATTGAAACTCATTGTTACTGCTGTGTTTATAGAATCATAAAATCATAGAATAGTTAGGGTTGTAAGGGACCTTAAGGTCATCTAATTCCAACTCCCCTGCCATGGGTGGGGACACCTTGCACTAAACTGTGTCAGCCAAGGCTCTGTCCAGCCTGGCCTTGAACACCGCCAGGGATGGAGCATTCACAACTTGTCGAACACTTTGCACAAGTCCAGGTAGATGACGTCAGCTGCTCTGCCCCTGTCCCTCAGTTCCGTAGCCCCATCATAAAAGACCACTGGTAAAAATTAATTTTTTCTCATCAATGAACTAAATTTTTATGGAAAATATTGGAATCTATGATAAATCTAAGAATATAGGACAAATAATTGACTTTATTAACATTTACAGTTTTAAAATACATATAAATGCTTATTATTTTAATATGTAAAAATTCAAAATCACAGAGAACAGTCTTGATGGACCCAGTTTTTGATCCATATGAGTACAAGGTTAGGCTACAGGTCTATCCCAAGCATTGTCCCATCCCTGATCAGTGCACTTTATCAGCTATAGAATGCAGTTGTGTTTTGCCCAGTACCATTTCTTAGCAACTTCTACCAATGTTCCTGAAATAGAAATTTTTGGCTATGTTACTACATTTAATACTTCTTGATGGATTGTCCTTTCATGAAAACAATTAATTTGATTTCAAAAAAACAGTCTATGTGAGTAAATGTTCAAAGTGTAGCTTTTAATAACTTTTTAAGTGGGCTGTTTTATAGTTTTTTTATCTTTAGGTCAAGACTCCTCACAACAGAATATGTAATTAGCCAATTTTAAAACATACCAATATAGTTAGTGATGTAAATATCAACCTTCAGATCAATGTACAAAAAAAATAAAAAAAAATTCTCACATATTTTACAGGGATGCAAGACTTTTGAAAAGTATCGATTTCTATTATATATATAGTCTTGGAACATTTTTTTAATTAAATGTATAGAATGGTTATATAGCATAGGATGAAACTTCTCTAAGCTGTCTAAGCCTTTCACTGAAAAAGTAGTTCTGTAGGGAGAGAGTAACATATTTCTCAATTAGATATGTCTAGACTTTCAGCAAAAGCTGAAACATTTTTTCCAAAGATGATGCATCTCCATGTCTTTGAAACTTGTTTTATCTTCCTGCTACTATGCCTTTGCAACTTGATGTGGACTTCTCTGTAGGTTTTTGGGAAGCCCATAGTTTATCTAGGAATAGATGTCAGAAATTAAATTCTTCTGCTCAGTGTAGACTTCCTCAACCAAGTTACCCAGATTTCTTAGTGGAGAGAGAACAGGCTGTGAACCATTTCCTCCTGAAGTAGAATTCTGAGTTTATGTGAGTATTAGCAACTTTTGCAGTTCAACAGTTGCAGATCAGCTGATCAAGCTGTTAGTGCTGAGGTCCCCACATCTATACTGTATGCATTCGGAAGGTTTTTCCTTGGGCTAATTCTAGTCTGGTCCACTGGATTGGGTATCCTTATTAGTGATGTGGTTTGAAGCTGCCTGAAGGAAAGTTATTCAGCAAAATGTAGTGTCCTTGGCAATAGGCTTCTTAAGGAATTACCACTTTCAGCAGTAGCATGTGACTGCCCCTGTCACTCATCAATAGTGTAAAGCTTCTGCATGAAAAACTAGATCTATTCTCGCCTGCTTTCTTCATGCTCATTTATGAGTGAGACCACCTCACTGGTTGTCCTAGTCCGATCTGAACTCTGATTTTAGGTTTTAGACAAACCCACAGGGAGGGAATTGTGGACTTAATACTGCAGCAGTGACATGAGAATTAGACCATGTCTAAACTACCTGGACACCCTTTGCTTGAGCAATAAGACAGGGACCTTAAGTTTCTTTGACTCTTTGCAATTGCTTTCCTTATGTTCCCCTTGATATATTGGGTTGGGAGATGAGCTTGGGCTTCAAGGACTGAACTGTATTTGTGATGTAGGACAACTAGCAGTAAGCACAGAACAGTGCTCCCTGTATGAAATTCTGGCACTTGCTGCCTGTGTTCAAAGTGGTAGCTGCCACCACAGAGATCCTCTCTAATTCTGTCTTCATTTTATAATGCTGACTGGTTTGGGGTGGGCCAGTCCACTGAGAGCAGTCAGGCGTAGGCTCTCTAGGGCTTTAGCAGTTCACCCTTCAGCTGAGCAACAGCAGTTCAATTGAGAGATGTTGTTAAGATCATCTAGGTCCTTATTCTTCATCCATTCCTTAACTGTCTAGGTAGTGTCCACAAGATGCACATTTGAATTTGGTGACTGTCCTACGATGCACAGACAAACCAGAAGATGCCACAGAAAGGATTCACAATGCCAGTTTAATACATCTCCAGCCTTACCCAGTGTACAAGGTCTGAAGAATTGCTGTGCACAGCACCTTTACCACAGCTTCAGCTTTGTTGTGTTTGGAGAGGAAAGAAGCTGCACAGCATAGTCCTTGTAGAGAAGTCCAGAAGGACTACATTAGCGTGTATTCTCATGCAGGGGTAGAATTAGGCACTTACAGGGCTAAGCAGGTAATCTCTTAAACAGCTATATGGAATATTTCACAGCTCAGGGGCTTTTAACTTCCTTTCAAGGGCATAATACCCTTTGTGATCACACTGATAGTAGGCATGAACTCTGTAGGCCTGACACCTAACTTATACTCTTATCAGAAGTTCCTCCCTCCAGTTCCTTTCCCCATCACACTATCAAATTATGTAAATAAAATAAGTACTCATGAGTTACTTGTTTAAACCACCAGGGCTGATGTTGGCTGTGGTGGGGAGTGAACAAAAAAGGGTCCCTGAAAGCTGATGTACCTTTTGGTGCTTTTGTGATGGGTCCAAGAAATGATTCCTTGGAGCAGCAGCAGATGTCCTCTGGACTCTTGTAATATGGCAGGCCCCAAATCAATAGACTTATCTTCAGACATCCCTGCCAGAAGACTTGTTCAACACTTCCATAAAAGGACCATATCTGACATGCCACATGGCAGGTGCAATTGCTGTTCTTCAGCATCAGTTAAGATGACTGACTTCATCTTCTTGAACTATGCGCAACACTAATTCTAGCTCTCTCTCATCAAGAGGAAGTCGTGTTCAGTAGGCTCATTCTGCTTCTGAAAAGGCTATTGGCCTTTTGACGGCACAGCTGACACCATTTAGGACTTTCTGAGACCAAGAAGATGGACATAAGTATCACAATAGAGCATAACGAAACACGGCATAACAGAAAGGGATTTCAGGGGAGGATTCAATTTTAAGGAACATCAAAAGAAAGTAAGGTAAGCAAAGAAGTGATATTAAGGTGAAAGGTAGAAGAAGAGTTGGATACCTGAGGGACAGATGAATCTTAGAGATCTGATTACTTGTAGTTGATGTTAAAAACAAAACTGTGGATTGATTTATTTGGCCTTTCATGGAGAGCAAGAAACAACTCCGAATATCACACGAACTCTTGTCTTCAAGACCCCCTTACTGGCGCATGTGCTGGAGGACTTCACAGAATCAAACAGAATCACAGCATCATTTAGGCTGGAAGGCACTTCTTAAGATTACCTAGTCCAACCCTGCTGCTCAAGTAGGGTCAAGTAGAAGAGGTTGCCCAGGACCATGTCCAGTCACATTTTGAATATGTCCACAGATGGAAACTCCACAGTCCCTCTGTCAACCTGTTCCAGTGTTCAATCACACTTAGAGTATAAGAGTTTTCTTATGTTCATATTGAATTTTATGGGCTTTAATTTATGCCAATTGCTTCTTGTTGTGTCACTGGGCACCACTGGGAAGAGTGAGGTTCCCTCTTCTTCTTTCCCTCCCATTTGGTATTTATACACACTGAAAACAAGCCTTCTCTTCTGCAAACTGAACAGTCCCATCTCTCTCTCTCTTCCTGTAAATGGTGTTACAGTCCCTTGATAATATTTGTGGCCATGTGCTATACTCACTCCAGTAAGTCCATATCTTTCTTGTACTGGAGAGCCCAGAACTAAACACAACACTCATGAGTGCTGAGTAGAGAGGAAAGATCACCTCCCTTAACCTGCTAGCAACACTCTTCCTAACTCAGCCCAGGATACCGTTAGCTGCCTTTGCTACAGGTGCACATTGTTTACTCATGTTCAATTTGCTGTCCGTCAGTAGCCCATTGTCCTTCCCTGCAGAGCTGCTTTCCAGCCATTTGTAGCAATGTGCTGGTGCCTGGGGTTATTCCTCCTCATATGCAAGACTTTGCATTTCCCTTTGTTGAACTTCAGGAGACTCCTCTCAGCCTAATTGCCCACCCTGTCTACATCACCTTGAGAATGGCACCTGGTCTACCAGCCACTCCTTCCATTTTTATGTCATTAGAAAATTGCTGAAGCGCACTCTGTCTCACCATGCAAATCATTAATGAAGAGGTTAAACACTAGTGGCCTCAGTATCTGTCCCTGGGGTACCCACTACTGAATTGCCTCTAAAATTGTTGACAGTGAAGCCTATTTGAAGCAGATTTTGAGCAGAGCTCTATTTTCCTCCAAAAGTAATCTATGATCCAAATTAATATGCAGCAATTGGGGTGTATCAGGGGATGTTTTTCAACAGTGTACTATTGTTCCAAAGAAATACATTAAAGTAGATGCACCCTAAAATAAATCAGATGAATTGCATCCTAACATTTTTTATTTCTCTCCCGTGAATGTAGAGACAGCTCAGATGCTGTACAGCCAAAATTATATAATTATAACCCCAGTCTCAGGCCTGACCAAACCATATTTAAATAATGGATTTCCAGCTTTTCAAGGAGCAATGTGTTTATCCATTATTGGACTACTCAATCACCTCTATAACTAGACAAATTCACTATAAAATAATGTGTTTATTTCAAGACATAGTTTTGCAAGCAACTGGCATAGCATTCAAAAGCAAAATGTACTGTGAAGGCTATAGGCAACACTAAAGCTTCCTAGCTTCTTGATTCCTCTAGTAACTTGTATTAGGCTGCACCACTAGCCCTCACCCTGGTATGTCTTGGGAGTGTTTAGGGAATCATATTTCCTCAACCTTTTCTTATTAAGGGGTTACCCATCCCAGCCACAGGAACGTGTCTGTTCTGCATCCTGAATGTAATCTTCAGTTGATCCTTGTGGGTTTTTCGTTCTCTCTTCTTGTGATTAAGCATAAGGATATTGAATATAAGCTCACTCATTTCTCCTTCTTAATAAAATTGTTTAATTAGTATTTTTATTGTGTTCAGACAAGTTCATTTAACTTGATGTGGCTATTTCTGCTTATGAGATCACTGTGATGTAACTTTATAAATGATATAAGAAATATATATTGTTCAGGAACCCTTCAAGATTTATAATGGCAAGTCTGAAATAATCCTGGGAAATGTCATATAGAAACTGAAAGACCTATTCAAGAATAAAATAATCAAGACTGTGCAGCTCCCAAACAGTAAAATCCTATTTTAATAGTTTTAATGGAACCACAAAAATTATGTGTCCATGACCACCTCAATGAATTATTTTGTCTCCAGCCAAAAAGTGACAGCTTTTTCACTGTAATTCTTAAAAGTTTCTCTTGCTTCCACTATATCTTAAGTTCCTTCAACTTTCCCTCACAGACACCCCTAATTTTTCAGCATGCTCCTAAGAATATCTACAAGAGATAATTTATGATGTGAAGTTTTGGAGGCAACAGTGTAACGGGCAATCCAATCCTGCAACAGCTGCAAAGCTGTAGGATCCCCCCTACCCCTTCCCTGCTTATGCTGGGTGTACCTGTGCACAGTGCAGCATAAACAGTGCAAAATCCTGAAACACACTGAGAACTGGTTACACAAGGGAACATAAGATCATCATACTTCCACAGGAAAAAATAACCAAGGTACCAATACTTGCTTTGATAATTTTCAGTTACGAATGTAATTTATATTTTGTGTGAAATCATCTCAGAACTGATGTTTTACTAGAGTGACTCTTGTACTGCAGTAAAATTTGAGTCCTTTAGAGCTTGTTTTGGAATGCACAGGGTAGCAGGATCCTGTGTACATACTGCAGGCATTATTGCTGTGACTGCTAAATGTTATGTGGTTACTTTTGCGGTATGGGTAGGATTGAGACCTCCAACTCATTTCACAATAGACTATTGAATAGCCATCAGCTGAAGCAAATTTCAGTCAGTAGCAACCTGAAATGCAATTGAACTCAATGACCTAGAGGTGAAAGGCTCTGTATCTCATTACCACTTCCCTAAACCTTTCAGTCCCAGAATATTTTCTTCAGTCTTTTGAAAAGAAACATCTATTGTACAAACATAACTGCCTTTGAGTATCTTAGTCATTTAACTTCAGATTGTTGAGTTTCATTATTGTTTATTCCTTTGTCTCAAGCTGAATCATTTTCTATGAATCAGATAAAGCACTATCATTACGATATCATTTATGAAGGCTACATAATTGCAGCTTTTCTCACAAAACCATTGAAATAGTGCATTTTTTTCTTACTAAATATTAATTTATTTTCAGATGTGGCTATTACATTATTTTGTTTATTTCTCAAGGAAGTAGTTTTTAAGTAGAGATTCTCTGTTTTTTTCTATGAGTAGCTGAAATATTCATTATTTTTAAACACAAAATAAGATTTCTGAGGCAAAATTTACAAAAGTAAGTTAGCTATTCATACAATTTTTCAAATCAGTACCTGGTTTTAAAAATATGAGGAAGAGATTTCTTTTTCATTTCTACACTTGACCTCAGCAAAACCCAAAGTTTGATATAAAAGTTAGATTTTCAGTTCATCTTATCAAACCTGTCAGTAGTCATCAGTTAAAAATTATTTAGATGCAAATAAACTAAATCATCAAAGACATGGGACTATTGTTTTCCTCCAAATAAGAAGTTTGCATCCGGGAAAGTGAAAGACAATAATCTACATCATTGCAACTTCTGAAACAAAATATTTTGTCTCACCCCTTAAGATTTCAGGTATGTTATTTGAGGTGAACTCTGACAACAGTGAGACAAAGAGATTATTTAGTGAGTAAAAATCCTACTTGAAAAAACATTTAGACTAAGTGCTTGTGTTTATCCCTGTTCAGGAAAAAAAATATTTTGTCTCACCCCTTAAGATTTCAGGTATGTTATTTGAGGTGAACTCTGACAACAGTGAGACAAAGAGATTATTTAGTGAGTAAAAATCCTACTTGAAAAAACATTTAGACTAAGTGCTTGTGATTATCCCTGTTCAGGAAAAAAAAGAATAAAAAAAAAAGTGCTTGGCTTTTTGTGTGTGCTTAACTTCCTCAAGATTCACAAACCACTAAACCAGAAACAGTGGGAGGTCACATAGAACGAGATGTCTGACAGCTGGAGAGCCCTCCACTATAGACTATAGACTATAGAAAATAGACTATAGACCATAGACTATAGACCACTATAGACTATAGACTCCTTTGAGCCAAGGACAATTCAAATGGAATTGGAATATTTCACCTCCATTTCTCTTCCCTTCTTTTTAAGGGAAAATCTCTTTTTCCCTTCTCTTTAATAATAGGGTAAAAAACCAAGCAGTTGCATTTCAGAAAAAGATAGATGTACTTATTTGCATATACGGTCACCTGGAACTATCTTAAAATTTCTATATATGCATTTATTAGAAAATTATGTAAGTAAACATCCTTTAAAAGTGGAACAAACAAAAAAGGAAAATACTTAATGACTTTTTTTTAATTTATCTTTGCTTACTGTAGGAATTTTCATAATATTAGAACTATCATGCCTCAAAAAAGGATTTCTTTGACTTGAAATCTTCATATCTGTATAAAAACGTGTAGATACAAATTTTAATAAATATTTAGAATGACGATGTATATAGGATGAAAATGAAAATTCGCTGTATTTTGCAATAATTTTTAAAGGGTTTTGAATATACTGGTTTCCCAGCATCTTCTACTTTTTGTCTTTATAGCAAGACATTCATCCAGGAGATCAGTTTTTGTACAGTAAGAGGTAAAAAATAGTATTTCTTTTTTTCTCCAAAGTGAAGCAATGTAAAAACATATAAAGATACACTATCTGCAGAGAGTTAGATGATGTCATGAAAGAGTTTTAGTCCTTCTAAACCACAGGAATGCAATAAAAAATTTCTCATGAAATGTCTGTAATGCTGAACAACAGTCCTACTGAAGTAACTGTACATTTGTTTGCAATTCTAGCAGAGTTTTCAGGAATTTAATGTGCCTTGACAATAAACTGCCTTCTCATCCATGAAAGTGGGCCCTTGTGAACAAAGCTGAGATTTTTAGCACAGGGAAACTCATATAGCTATCATTTGTACTGCAGCTACTTTGCTGATTGGTAGAAAACTTTAGTTTCAACTAAAGCTGTTAATCTCAGCTGTTCATCAAATATTATATTCACTTTCTTTTTTCTTAAGCTACTTATATAGCCCTTAGGTTTATAAAAAGACTCAACTATTTTTGAAGCTGTAATAAAAATAGCAGGCACCACATGATAGAAAATGGAAAAGGAAAATATATCTACCCAAAAGAAGAATTTCTTATAACAGGCAATCATTGAAATAAACATTATAGGAATTTCAACTCAAGGGGGTTAAACTTGCCATAAATTTTAGACACCAAGGCTTGTTAGTGGGTATAGTTGTGGGGAAGAGTGAAGGACTACCATCCATAATGTATTTTAAGAATAAAAGTAGTTTCAGATCCACAGACATGGGAAGCTCTAATATTGTAATTTTCTCCCTACTAAAAGTACTACACGTATACAAAATTGAAACAGAATACAAAATGTCTATTATAGATGGTCCAATTTCTATGGCATTTGGTTCTTTGCAGGTGAATTTGGCTCCCTGCATACACCGCCCTCATTTGATAACCCCATCTTTTCATATTCTCTTGCCCTTTTTTCTGCAAGGAGAACATACAAGACTTCCAATCTTTTTCAATTCTTTGAGGATCTGCTTCACCTTGATTTATCCCAGACAACCTCTAAGTCCCATGTTGCAGCTAGTATCATCCAGGTCAAGGAGTGCTTGACTGGACTCTTGCTGGAGCTCAGAAAAATAGTAATGATTTGTCTGAAGGGTCACTGTAGACTGTAGTGAAATATATGAAAAGCTTGAATAAATCCTCTGCTTGTGATGAAGAAGTACTGTTTTTATCAGGATTGATTTGTCAAAGATTGGGTTTCAGGGTGTTTGTTTTTTTTTAAAGGATATATTACCTGAATTCAGGACAAAGTCAGGATTGTTCAAAGTATTTTAAATATAAAATAGCTTGCACATAAGAACATTTGCACAAAGTATTGTAAGTCTGTAGCAATGCTAAGGGTAGAGGTAATAACAGGGGTCTGATAAAAGGGGACAGTGTTTAATCTTAAAGGGAAGATTTCAGCATGCATGTAAGAAATAAGAGAAAAATAATAAGAGGACAGGAAAAAGAAAGGAGGATTTTGTGTGTGGTTTAAAAAAAAAAAGTGCTAAAAAGTTCAGCACTCTTTAGGTCTAATCTCCTTTTAATGAGCATGCTCCGGGGCAGCAGGGGAGTGAAGGTGCACCATCCCTTTAGACATTCTCACCTGATGTGAGCCAAGCCCTCTTTCTCTTCTCCCGAGTAATCTGAGGGCTTTCTTCTTCCAAACATACTGGGTTGCTCTCATCTGTAGTGTGTTAAGGAAGTTTCTTGTCCTTGTCTTTTGAATGTCTCCTTTTACTCATGCATGCACTAGTTTTCCAGGAGTCACTGTGCTGTTTGAACAGATCTTTGTGACATCCTAACACAGAAATTATCATTAATAATTAATTATCATTAACAATAATCATTGTCCTATATGTAGGCAGAACACGCAACTAGTGTAGAAGCTGAGGTGTAGGAAAAAGACAGAAATATGTAATTGCTTTTACAGGTTCTCCTACACTATCATTAAGTAGATAAATAGCAAAGACTGATGAAAGGACAGGAATAGCTCCTCTCTTTCAGAGCTTTGAATTTATCCATATTCTTGTGTTATTGGTGAAGACAAATAACTCCCTTAAAAATTCTTTTTTAAAGATCTATATTTCACATGATGTACACATCTATTTGTTTGAGTTTGCATGGAATTTGGGGTGACTGAAGTGAACACAGAAAATTCATAAAACATTTTGAAATTCACCTGACCCAAAGGTTCCTGTGGACACCACTCTCTGCTTCCTTCTAGCATCTTGTAAGGTTGGTGATTCCATTTTGTTTGATTTTGAACTTTTCTATGTGTGCACACTTTTGGAATTAAACTAAAACTATTCTTTCAAGTGTTCAGTACTTAAAAGCCATTCCTCATCATGGAGATAACCCCTTGTGCAAGGTGCAAACTCATGTCATCTGAGGAGACATCTTATTTCTGTGATCTGGTAGACCTTTTTCTTTAGTAACCTATATATTACCTTTGCCAAGTGAGTAGCCTTTACAAAGAGATTAGCAACATAAAAAACAGATACTACTGTCTTTTGGTTCTGCAATGCCCAGTACATACATTCTTCACAGTATTTTGGTATGTCCTTTGCTGCTTTTGGTGTATTTTCCTATTGTGCCAAGCTGAAGAAGGTATTTAAGTGTAACAGCTTGTTTCAGATAGCAAAAAATGGACCTGCTGCAGGACACATCTGAGACCATCAGCCAAGCTAGTGGTGCCTCTGGTAAAGCATGTTTAAGAAAGGGGAAAACACCACACAAGGAGAGGAAGAGGGAGTAAAAAGAGTGAGAAATAGCAAAGGCATCACCAAGATCAGAGAAGAAAAAAAGGGAGGAGCTACTCTGGGTGTCAGAGCAGAGATTCCCCTGCACCCTGTGGAGAAGACCACACCAGAACCAACCAGATGCATACTGCAGCCCATGCAGCAGGTGGATATTTCCTGAAGTAACTGAAGCCCATGGAAACCCCATGCTGGAGCACGTTTATCCTGAAAAATGGAAGCCCATGGGGAAAGCCAACACTGGAGCAGGAAAAAAGTGTGAGGAGGAAGGAGCAACAGGGGAAACTATCAATTGACCACAACCCCCCATTTCTCATCTCCCTCAGCCACTCAGGGGGTGAGAGTAGGTGAGTCTGGAGTGAAGGAGTGAAGGAATGAAGTTGAGCCTGGGAAAAGGGGGGAGAAAAGGTGTCTGTTTAATGTTTGTCTTTGTTTCTCACTACTTAAATTAATTTTAATTTGCAATAAATTTATTTTCCCCAAACTGTTTTGTCAATGACGATATTTTGTAAGTAATCTTTCTGGTTTTACCTTGACCTATGAGCTTTCTTACTTTATTTTTCCCCCTATCCTGATGAGGGGTAGAACATATGCATATGTCTGAGTAGAAATTTGGCTCTTAGCCAAGGTTAACCCCCACAACTGTGCAAGTTACTTGCAAGTCTGTCTATTGCCACTGATGAATATGCCACTTAACCCACACGCTGCCAACACTGCCTTACAGTGCGACATTCCTTTTTCCTGATGGATCTCTAAGGCCCTTGGAAATACCATGTGACTAAGTCAGGCAGCTCAGGGGACAGCAACTAGTGACACTGAAATTCCAGAGGCTATAAACGCATTTAGTTCCAAACCAGAGGTTATTATTAGATACTGACTAACTTCTGAGTACTTGAGCTTCCATGTGAAATTGTTATAGAGGTGATGACAGCCAATATGAGTTCATTAAGGGCAAATCATGGCCTGACAAATTTTCTGGCTCTCTATGATGGGGCCACAGCACTGATGAATAAAGGAAGAACTACTGACATCCTCTACCTGGACTTGTGCAAGGCATTTGACACTGTCCTGCATGACATCCTTGTCTCTAAACTGAAGAGACATGGATTTGATGTATGGACCTCAATGGGTAAGGAAGTGGCAGGATGGTCGCTCTCAGAGAGTTTTGGTCAACAGCTCGATGTCCAAGTGGAAACCAGTGATGAGTGGTGTTCCCCAGGGGCTGGTGTTGGGACTAGGACTGTTTAATATTTTTGTCAGTAACATGGACCGTGGGACTGAGTGCATCCTCAGCAAGTTTTGTGATGGCACCAAACTGTGTAGTGCAGTCAACACACTGGAGGGAAGGGATGCCATCCAGAGAGACCTTGACAGGCTTGAGAGGTTAACTAGTGCAAACCTCATGGAGTTCGACAAGGCCAAGGGCAAGGTCCTGCACCTGGG
>NW_009940667.1:0-73906 GCF_000696875.1 Nestor notabilis
CTCTCCCCCCCCGCCCCCGTCTCACCCGTGAGGTACCAGCGCGCCCGCCCTGAGGCGATGGAGCGTCCGGGTTGCCCATAGAAGTTAAAACCATAGAAGCACTTAGGCTGGAAAAGACCTTTAAGAGCATGAAGCCTCAGCGCTGCCAAGACCATCACTGAAGCGTGTCACTGAGGGATTCGTCTACACGGGTTTTGAACACTTCCAGGGATGGTGATTCCACCGCTGCCCTGGGCAGCCTGTTCCATACCTGATCACCCTTTCAATGAATGTATTTTTCCTAATATCCAGTTTAAACTTTCCCAGCTTGAAGCCGTTACCTCTTGTCCTATCACTTGTTACTTGGGAGGGGAGAACAGTCACCTCCTCGCTCCATCCTCCTCTTAGGCAGTTGTAGAGAGCAGTAAGGTCCCGCCGAGCCTTCCTTGCTCATGTATCACTGGTGCTCTGAGTACATGGAGGTGAAATCAAGTGGCACTGGGCACTGCAGCACTATTGTAGTCTTTGCATTCTCAGTAGACGGATGAAAGAAAACCAGCCCCACACAACTCTACAGGCTGGAGGAAGAGTGGCTGGAAAGCTGCTCAGTGGAAAAGGAGCTGCGGGAGCTGACTGACAGAGCTGAACATGACCCAGTTTGTGCCCAGGCAGCCAAGAAGGCCAACAGCATCCTGGCCTGTATCAGCAATAGTGTGGCAGCAGGGTCAGAGCAGTGATCATCCCTCTGGACTGGGCACTGACGAGGCTGCATCTCGAATCCTACATTCAGTTCTGGGTCCCTCCCTGCAAGAGAGACATTGAGGTGCTGGAGAGAGTCCAGAGAAGGGCAATGGAGCTGGTGCAGGGACTGGAGCACAAGTGTGATGAGGAACAGCTGAGGGACCTGGGGGTGTTCAGTCATCCCTGGAGACACTCAAAACCTGATGGCATGTTCCTGAATGACCTACTCTGACCCTGCTTTCAGAACCAGGATGGACCAGAACATCTCCAGAGGCACCTGAAAGCCCCAACCATTCTGTGATGCCTTGATTCATATGAGAACGACAATATAAGTATAAAAGATTTAAAGGTGCAATTCACAGTATCAGGTCTAGGGCAGGTAGCACCTGACAGCATGCAGAGAGCCTGCTGGGGAAGCCTGGGCATGGGGATGCCTGCAGTCTTCATAAGGTGACATTAGGGACACATGGCCAGATTTGCAGAGCTGTTACATATCGGATAGTGCAGGCAGCCCAGTGGGACTTGAGTTAGAGACTGAACTTGCAAAGAAGTCTCCAGGTCAGAGGAACACCAACAGCTTCAGACACCAGGTGTAGATATTTGTGTGCACAAGACAGTCCCCCAGGGTCCACTATACCATCAGTGGAGACCTCCAGGTGTGACCTCCAGGACACGTCAAAATAGGGGGATGAGTTGGTTTTTAGAAGAGCCTGGGCCATTTTAAGAAAACAAGCTTTGTCCTCATTTACACCACCATATACCTAAAGCACTTTGGAGAATCTGTCCCTGGGGGATGCCTGGAATCTGGAGGGAAGATTTCCTTCTCCCTTGCTGAGAAAAAGGGTCAGCATGCATGCAGTATCCTCCATTCAGGTCTACCTCAGCCCTTGTGCTAAGCCTTGTGAAACCTTGCTGGGTGATTCCAGATGATTCATTCATATTTCTGGTGATCCACCTGCTTTATAACGTGGATTAAAAATGGGTATCTCCTTGCTGCTGATTGCCGTCTTCCTGATTTATCCACTGATTTCTTATGTGTGACAGTGTAACAAAAGCTTTCCTGTGATCTACACTGAGTATATTTGGTGTGTTTCAGCACTGGCACTCTTAAATTTAGAATGGTGGCATTAAAAATGCAAAAGCTTTTCTTCATCCTGTTTTAACATTTGTTTCACAAATGGAGAAGACCAGCATTTCAATTAAATATTTTAATTTATAACTTTGGAGAGCTGTGTTTATTCACTTAGTTAATTTGCGGATGATTTCCATTCCAATTACAACACGTTATAAACAAGCTAATGCTTGTATACTGTATTACCACTTTGTCACTTTTTAGTGAGCTGGTGGACTGTCATCATTAGGGCAGATGGCATTGGCATGGATTTCACCCTGTAGCACTACAGAACAGTTGTAATTTTGAGGAAAATATCTTTTTAGGCATTGCGAGGATTAACAGATGCAAAAATCAGTGATAGGTCATCATTAAAGAGCTCTTGCACCACTGCCTTGCTACTGATTCCTGTCTCTCCCTCGTGAGCATGCTGATTACAGGTGATGTTTCTGACCCAGCTACCATAGAACAGCTCAGTGCTGGAACAGAAAGCAGAGGTCGGGCTGTGCGGGCTTTTGGGCTGGAGCTAGGATCCCTGCCTGGTGCTATGACTGCCATGGTGATGCACAGAGGCACTCCAGCCTCGTTCAGGTAACACAATACGACTTTGTGTAATACTGCAATGTCCTGAGGCATCAGCTGTGGGGTATAGTGCTGTTATCTATCTCAGGGCATACTTTGGAGGTTACTCTTTGGGCAGTCTGTAGCCTGCTGTGTCCAGGTCTGGATGAGTTCAGGACCATGCGCTTCTTCTCTTTGGGTAGCTGTGACTGGCAGTACATGGGAACTGCTTCTTCAGGGCCGTGCTCCAGCCATGTCCTCCTGAGTGACAAGTTTGCTTTCAGGACCCTGTGTACCATGGGTGGGAAGCCTGCTCATACAGCCAAGAGATGAAAAACATCACCTGGTCCAGTGACTTCCTGGTCAGAACAGTATGAGCACCAGGCTTTGGGATGCACTAAGTATAGAGCTGTCCACAGAAATCAAACAGCACAGTTCAAAGATGAAAATGTTATCCTTAAGTAACATTGGTATGTTCTTCACCAGGAGCCGTACCAGCTAGCAGGCCAACCTTCAGCAAATCCAGCAGGCCTCTCTTACTCCTTCCTAAGACCCACCATTCTTAATCCCTTTCTATAGGCTCCTGGGCTTTAATCCATGTAATAACCAAAACCGCTCTCAAGGAGCACCTACTCAAGTGACAGCCCTCAGTACACTCTTACGTGGAGTTATTTTTCCTTGGCTTTTTCCCTGTATTTGGTCTCACAGTAACTTAAGTAAAAATATTAATAAAGTTCATATTCTAGCAACAACTCTTGCAGGGAGTAATGGTGAGCTGTATAAAGTGGGAAGAACCCACACATATGACAGCAGCCTGTGTGCATTTTAGAAATTGCTTTAGTTAGGATTTTCTTTCAGGAGATTCAAAATCTTCTTTAAGTATCCCCAGTGGTATTAAATAGGAATTTTAAATTTCAGAAAAGCATTAAAAGCTGTGAATGATGAACTTACTTATTAAACATAAAATTCATTGAAAAACAGACATCCAGTAAAGCACCAAGGTAACATATAGGTAGAATTCTATATGCACATGTATAAAGAGTTATGGTTTCTTATTCTGTCACATTGAGGCAGTATTAAAGTACTTAAAGCTCAGTTACCTTGTTCCCAAACTTTTCTCTGCAATTCCTCTGTCGCTGAGCATTAAACATTTTAGATAGCAGTAGAAATATGGGCAAGTTTTGCTTTCAAATATGCATCCATCTCTATGAATGCTCTCTGCCTAGCTTGGGCCTGCCTTTAATTACTTCAAGCATACTCTCCTGCAAAGTGAGAAGTGACTTGAGGTTCTGCAACTGTGCTTGCCACTTCTTTTTAATTCCTTCCTCTTTGCCATTTCTTGTTATTTTGGCAGGCAGCTAGCTTCACTTTGATTTAATCTTCAGTGTTACATGACCGTCATTTAGAAACTCAGACCATGTAACGAGCCAAACTCTGCCCATGCGCAAAATCGTGCAGTTGTTACTGACCTTTCAGAATCTTTGCAATGTAACACCCTGAGCACTCCACAGCACATTGTACCTCTGGGTTTTTACTTTCTTTTTTACCTCCCATTGGTGAGCCACGTGTTGAAGTCGTCACTCATATCTTCTGAATTGCTAGGCAAGCTGAAAATAGTTCTGAGTATAACTAAAGGCAGGGTTATGTAGAGAATGCTTTGGGTTTATTCCCTTATTTCAAATCAGTCCTTTGTCCATTTTGGAAGGAAAGAAAGAAAACGGAGAATAAAAGAGCACTTGCCAATCTATATCAGTATAATGGAAAATAAATCTTGTCACACAGACAAGATGTTATTACAATGGGAAGATATATTTTGTTCCTCCACAGATGCAACAGATTTTGAAAGGCACTTGTCTTATCACATATCATTATAACACAAGTGCCAGTTTTTATTAAAATACTTGTGCAGGGGGTTAATACTGTTTTGCTACAACCTCTTACAACATCAGCTTCCGGCAGAGCCTGTGCCAGCCTCACAGTTATTCAATAACCCACAGGACCACTTTACCCACGGGCAAAGGATGGACATGTTACAAAGATGGATGTAATGGTACGTGAAGAGGAAGGCAGGGCACTAAAAAGGGAGGCTTTGAGGCACACAGCTTGGTCAGACAACTCGCTTTTTAACATATTCAGCTAAATGCATAACTGTATTTCTAAGAAGAGGTGATGTAGTTGTACCTACATCATGGGGATTCAAGTATTGGAAAGCATTGCACAGGAGGTAGCTGGTTGTATACAGGTTCCCTGTGCAGAGCTGTGACAAAGAGGGCTGCTGTGATATAAGGAGAATCATTAACAGACACAGGGAGGTAATATTGCTTCTGGATAGAGAACTAATGAGATCAGTGCTTGAAAGCTGGGTACAGTTCAGGTCAGCATGTTTTAAAATGCTACTGAGAAATGAGAGATAATGTGGGAAAAAGTCAGAGAAATTATACTGAAGACCTGAGAAAATGTCTCATAGTGAAGGATTTATAGAAGTTACTCTCTTCAGTGAGTTTAAAAGAAGATCAAAGATGACTGGATTACAGCATACTTTCACCAGAGTTTTGCGTGGTTCTTGAATCTAACAGAAAAGTGTGTCTGGAAGCTGAAGTTAGAGAAGCTTGAATTCAAAATTTGGCTCAAACATTTAATAGCAAGATAATTAGGCACTAGAACAACACATCCAAGTAATGTTTCCACTTCCTCTTAATACCTTTTTGCAAGATACCCTTATCAAATTTAAGCTCTACATGGGCACAAGCCAGAATAAAAACTTTACCCAAAAGTAGTAACAACTGATTTTTTATATATATCATAGCAAGGAAAAATTTCTTATAACTCACAGTTTGTTCTCTTCAGGTAAAAGAACATGATACTCTGATGGTCTTAGATGTTTGAAAACAGACCCCTTTCCCTTGGCTGCTCTCAGCAGCCAAGCTGCTCTGAGGGTTTTGTCCTCTTCTAGTGGGCTCCTTTCTTTCCTGTCTGACAAACAGCTCAGTATTCAGCGTCTTCACAATCATGTTTCCCTGCATGTACATCTCATGCTTTTTTTTGGTAGCTACTGTGACTCTTTCCTGCTTCCTTTAACACAACGTACTGATTTTCTTTTACTTCTTCTTTTACTACTTCTACATATGTACTTTAAATAGCCCTTTTCTCATATGTTTTTGGATGATTTATCATGGCTGGATTATTCTGGAACTGAGGGCAGTGTACTTTTTTTCTACTTCCATGTGCAGCTTTTGGCTATTACATCTACAAAAAGTGCTTTCCTGACAGTCTTCATTTACTAATTGGGAACAAAGCATGAGACGAATATGAGAGGCACTGAGCTCCTTTAGGCCACCACAAAGTGCTTGAAGTTCTTCAAAAGACCAAAGAGGACATGAGCAGTGCTCTCACTTCTCAGGGTTCATAGAACACAAAAGAAGACAAGCATAATAAAAATACTTAAAGGTGTGTGTTATCCTGGGAAAAGTTTGTACAACAGATCATTATCCTGACTGTGCTGAAGTGGAGAGGATGGCTTGCAGCTATACTGAGTTGCTCTGTTTGCTGCCAGAGTAACATCCCACAGCTGAAAATAATATGAGGCATGTTGATAATTCTAGTTATTCTAAATTGGCTAATGGGCATCATGGCTCTTGAGAGCATGGGGAATATTTATGAGAACATTTCTGAAAAGTGTGTTCAGTTTTAACAGATGAGACAATCAACTTCTCTGACAGAAGGGCAACTGACTATATTGCTGTGACATATAGATGGTGATTTAAACATTCATGCTTGTACCTTGGTGGGAACTGTGGTAACAATGCTTAAAGATAATATTACCGTTAGGAATGTAGGAACTGGCAGCTGTTGCAGGCAGTGCTGCTGTGGTGTCTTAATAAGCCCCTGTGATGATCAAGCTGCAAAAGAAAGAAATGGAAGCTACACACATTTATAGCCTGAGCATGGTACCCCTGAAACTGTTTGTAAGCTCACAAAAGTAATTTAAAAAATTATCCAAGTGAAATGTATTTCAGTGCATGACGTGGGAAATGTTAGCTGTGTGTGGAGGTCGGGTGCAGGGGTTGTACAACAAGATGCACTCCTCATGCAGAAACATTAGCTCTACTGTCTGATGACTGCTTTGTATTACATGTGATGTTCAGTGAACCGGTTCTAACTGTGCGCCTGGCTGGTGGCAGAATCTGTTGACCAGAAGAGTTTGACTTCCTCTTTAGTGTCAAAGAGGAAAGTATCTCAGAAATTCTTCATGGATCCAACGTGTCTTCCACAGAATTATCACACATATGAAAATGATGCTCCATTTTAATCCATGTATTCAAATGAATGTTGGGTTTTTCCTGGGACAAATCCACTGGAAAGAAAAAGTTTGCAGTTACACTTTGGCTTATTAGCCAATACCAGTGTCAGAGATCTGGGAACTCCGAGTATGTAATAACACAAGTACAATTTAGGACAGGTCAGACAGAAGCTTTATTAAGTGATCATAAGTTAATGACATAGAGAGTTGGAGACAATCACTGTTAGCTTTTATATGAAAAGAATGTTCTTTTAGATAGAATAAACTTCTTAGCCAGACCTCTCAAATCTTAAACGTTAATAATTTTACTGCCATACCAGCAATGGGTGCCACATATGACCATGTTTATAGAGCAGCAGTAGCAGAACTGCTTTTAGTTTTCTGTCAAGACATGATGAGAAAGACAAGTTAGAATTTGTGCTTTATTCCACCCTGTCATCTTGAAAAGAAGAAAAAAAATATATACATATGTATATATTTATTAAGGACTGTGTGAGTGAAGGAAAGAGTTCTGAACAGGAGCAGAAGATTTTCAGTCCACTTTATTAAAAGGGAGCACATTTAGTAATGAGATAAAACTGCCCTAGATAGACAGTGCTAGTCTCTACTCTTTACTTGACTTTCCCAGTTACTTCCTGACTGGACACCGGTCACCATCCTGCCTATTTTTCAGAGATTATTCTCCAACTCAGACCTGTTTGTCTCCTCACATTCAGACTCGATCTATGACGTTTCGATTATGATACTGCCTTTCTTGACTGCCTGTATGCTGATAGGTCTTGCTTAGTGTCTCATCATTGTAGCATAATTCTATCCAGGCTCAACAAACGCAGCCTTCTCCAGCTGGTATGCTTCCAGAATGCTGCTTGCAGAGGTCACTTTCCTAGAGCAGTGCTTTCAACATTTTAATCCTCTCTTAACAAACCTCCACTGATCCTTGTCTCTCAAGCTTCAAATGCAAGAAGTTCATTTTCTCCTCCAAAACCCTTCAGGAAATGTTACATTTGATACTGAGAAGTGCTCTAGATCAAGACCTAGCAAGAGGTAGGTCCAGTGATACAGCTGGTCACCCAGGGCCATGCCCAGTTTGACTATTTCCAGAGATGGAGATTCCAGTGGCTCTCTGGGCAACAAATTGTATAAATTTCACTAAAGTTAAATACTGAAAACAACGTAACAAAAATCAATAAGACATTGTAATGGGCAGTATTACATCACTTTTTAGCATGGCAAAGAAGTAAATGTTGCTGGGTTTCTTTGGAGCTTAAAAATATTTTTTGCTATTGTTCCAAGTGATGAAAAATGTAAGGCACTGATACTAACTTTCTGCAGTTGAGAAGGAAATAATTTGGGGTTTGTTCAAAATCATGGACAAGTCTTCACATAATACCTTTAGCACAGGCCAAGAAATGCAGTGATTAGGGATGTATTCATAATGAAGTTTGCTTAATGTGTGTCCTGTACATTAGTAGTAAAGACAGTAAGATTTTATCTTCCTAGTTAACACATTTTTATGTGTTAAACATGAGTGAAATTTTAATTTATATGAGGGAATGATCGGGTATACTATTTGGCATTCATTTGTCTTTTCGTGCCTCTGGGAGCAAACCAGTTATGAGCACATTTTTTAATAGTCATATGATCTGAGTTTGGTTTGTATGCTAATTTCTGCCCTTCTCTTTTAGGCATTAACTTTGGCCTTCCTGCACTCTCAAAGCATCTACTGAGGTTTGCTGCAGAATTGCTGGGCCCAAGCACTTCAGAATAATTGTACTGTAAATCATACTGACAGTGATTAACTTCTGAATTTCCATGTGATTGCAGCAACACTGAAGTTTCAAGAGCTAGGTTTGTAGATGTGTTTTCTTTTGGGTTGCCCATCTCAAATACTAGTAAACAATTTATTAATAAATTTTCTATTTTACAGACAAATGTTAACCAAATTATTGGACTTGGCATTCAAGTTTCATGAGCTGCAGAGGTCTCAAGAGCAATTTCTGTTTCAGGAAGAGACAGAAAATTATTTTTAATATCTGTAGGATTAACTATAGCCTATGATGAATAATAAACTAGATCACAGGCTTCTAACATTTTACTATCTGGACAGTGACCCAGAAAAACCTCTTTCTGTGGCCATAAAAGTGATTAATTTTTATGGCTTATTCATCCACAGGAATATTTTCAGCTAAAATGGCCAGTCTCTGTAATGAGAGTGATTTTGAGTTAAAGCTTTCTGAAGTTCACGGAGAACATATCTAGTCACAAATCAATTATTTGTAACCAGTGCCAGTTCTTACTGTGGCATTTATATGCACACATGCTAATTATATGCTCACTCGTATTTTTGTTTCAATGATCATGCTTATATTTTGATAGTTTTATACTAGCAACAGTTCTCATTTAAATTTTAAAATGCTTTAAATTGATAATTTAAAATTATGTATATTAGGGTTGAAATTAAGGCTTGAAAATTATGTGCTTATTAGCATGTGTTGTCTGAAAATTAGTGCATGGTCATAACTTAGGGGAGTTGTTATAATGCTGGTGTATCCCTAAATGTCAAATTTTTTATACATCTGACATTTAGAAACTGTGAAGGAAAGAGGAATGGTAAAATATACACTCATAGAGCTGATAATTGAAAGCTGGCCTTAAAAAGTCAGGTCTGTAAGGCTGCTACCCTGGTCATGGATGCAGGAGGTGTGTGATTAAGTATCTGAACCTGTGAAGATTTGTAAGAGAAATCGTTACTCACAGCAGTCATGCGGATAAAAAATAGCACTAGGAAGAAGGATTCAGGATCAGGAGGAAAAGGGCGATGAGCAGAGCTGGCAGTTCATCATGATTTCATTTACACTGCGATAAAACTGTAACCGCTCAATGTCACTTCTGCATTTTTGGGTTCAGTGTCTGACTGATATTTAATTATCACACAGTTCTGGTAGGGAACTCAGGGCTGATGCAGCAATGGTGTAAACAGCACAACTGTACAGCTGCTGTACACATGTCACTGAGAATACTGCGTGGCCTTGGCTTACCCTGTTAGAACAGTAAATACGTGCCCAGTAAATACATACAGTGTTTTTCATCACAGTAAGCATAGACAGAGTTCTTTCATACAGTGTGAATGTAGAGTCCTTCAGCATTCACTGTCCCTTGCTCTAAAAGGAGTGAATATTCAAGGGTTTCCTGAGATGAAACTGTTGTGAGAATGATGCTTGATTATGATAAAGGTTCTATCTTTCAGTCTGATGGCTTGCAGTGTAATTTTATCTGCTCATTCTGTTAAAAATTGCTCACTGGGAAAATCACAACCACTAAAAGCATTTGGGGATTTCAAGCCCAGGAGAATGATTTTTCTCTCATTTTTCTCTCTCTGGCAGGGGCGGAAATATAGTACTCCTTCCGTGGGTTGAGAGGGAAGGAGGGTAGGACAAAAGCCATTGGAAATGGTTCTCCTGGGAACCTTCCCAGGGGAAAGCACCACTTCTGAATCTAGAGTAATGCTGTTCCAGTGCCTTTGTGTAAAATTAATCCATCCTGATAGCTTAACACACTAACACACTCGTTCACAGCACTGCAAAATCTAGCCTTGCTTATTGCATCTTTGGCACTTCCTCTAGGTCTGTTTTTAACAGTCTTGCTACAAAGGCTGCTGTAACCTGTTAGGTTTCAGCTGACCCCAGGAGAGCTGCTATATGTGCCAATAACCACCCCAGAGATGGCCTGAACAGAAGCTGTAATCATCCTCTATCCTCATTTATGGATGCAATGAGTGATACATTTCTTCTTTCCATCTTTCTCTTTCAAAATCTCTGTGGCACAGTGACGATTTATAGCACATGAAACAGGACAGAACAGAGCTAAGTGGCCAAATGAAGAAGTACGATGCTGACCAACTGCAACATGGGAAGTTTCTGAATTCCCGTATGGACTCTATTGTATGAGAAAAACTAAATGTACCTTTGCTTATGTCCTTGCAACTGTAACATTCCTGTAGCAGAAATACTTGAAGCCATGAACTGTAGGCATTCAAGCTTAAGTATTTCTTCCTCCTAGATATTTTGGAGTAATTCTATGGGTATTTATTGTCAGCTTGAGACCAGCCTGTTTTTGCATCATTCCCTCATGTGCTAAGCAGGGCAAGTTGTGAGCAGCAGTGAGTTAGAGAACACGTGGTCATCCTTGATAGTAGGTGGCTGACAGTGAATAGGAATGTAAAAAAATGAATATGATATAGAGAAGCAATAGATAAATAAACAATAGGAGCTGGAATGTGCAGTCATTGCACTCAGGATGGTTCCACCTCTCTGTCTACATTTTGATTCCTAACTTGTCATGCTTTTTGAGTGCTCTTCTTTAAGCAATGAATCTGGTCATTTAGTCCTTGTTTCAGGATGAATTTGGATCTGTGGCTAGTGAAAGAAGAAAATTCTGCACCACTCAGTAATCAGAGAAGGGTTGATAACAGCCCTGCTTATGAGAGAAGGAGGTCTAACAACCAGTAACTGACCCAGGATATATTAATTTACACCTGGAATGTGTTTCCTTGGTTTTTATTTTTCCAGTGGTTTTGTTTGTTTGTTTGTTTGTTTTCTTAAATGCCTCCTTCTGGATATGTAGGTAAAATAACAGGAACATGATATAAATCATTAGTACTCTTGTGTCATGGTTTAACCCCAGTGGCAGCTAAGCACAACACAGCCACTTGCTCTCTCCCCCCAGCAGGATGGGAGGAAGAGAACTGGAAGGTCAAAAGTGAGAAAAAGTGTGGGTTGAGATAAGAGCAGTTTAATAACTGAAATAATGATGATAATAATAGTAACAACAATAATGATAATGAAAAGGAAAATAACAAAGAAAGGAGAGAGAAATAAAACCCAAAAAAGACAAGTGATGCAAACGAAGAGCAACCACTACCACCAACCAACTGATGGCCAGCCAGTCCCCAAGCGGTGGCCCCCATGGCCAATTTTTCCTCTAGCTTATATGCTGAGCATGATGTCATAAAGCATGGAATACACCTTTGGTCAGTTAGGGTCGGCTGTCCTGGCTGTGTCCCCTCCCAGCTTCTTGTGTACCCCCATCCCACTTACTGGAGGGGTGGTGTGAGGAGCAGAAAAGACCTTGGCTCTGTGTAAGCACTGCTCAGCAGCAGCTGAAACATCCCTGAATTATCAGCACTGTTTCCAGCACAAATCCAAACCACAGCCCCATACCAGCTACTGTGAAGAAAATCAATTTTACACTAGCCAAAACTAGCACATCTTGATATAAATGGCTAAAACACACTTGCATCTATGTTCAGGATACAAATGTTGTCCGTTAAAGAGAAACCTCCAAGGACGCACCCACTGACTTGTACTATTTATGAGATATGTATTATTTATTTGACCCAAATATTGTATGGCTTCCCATCTTGTAAAAACAAGCAAAGAGATTGTATGGCCAGCCTATTGAGAAGCTGCCTGGAACTACTCCTCTAAACCATAGGAGCACTCTTCTATTTTTTGTTCTGTAGCTGCTCTGGTGTAGTTGTGTATCAATTCCACAGAGTGGATTCTTTCGTCTATTTTTTAGTGCTTTGACATTTCACTGTCTGTGCAGTATGTAAACTATGGTTGCCAGAGCTATGCAATGTTTGGAATACATTTATGGTAAAGCATTTCAGTTCCTCTTTAAATTGGTAGATATATATGAGCGTGCTAATTAAAAGTGAATCAATCTGAATAGATTTCAGAATGAGTACGAATGTTGAAAAACAGCCAGGTTTGGAAAGGAAAGGAAAAGAAAAGAATCTTCCTCATAGATTTCTCAGCTGTACCGTAGCATACAAAACCAAGCCCTGCAGAAACCAAAACTCTATCTGAAATTCATGATTGATTACCTTGGATGTTGTCAAACTGTTGCAAAAGTGAAATACACAAAACCACTCACTATGTTAGGCCCAAACCACTTTGGCTGCAACTTGGTTTCCAAAATATGGAACACATTTAATACTAGTTTGAATAGACCTACGGTTTGGCCACCCCATTTCTGTCTGTTCTAAACACCTGCTTTCAGTTAGCAATTCTGCACTAGCTTTACCCTCCAAATGACTCCACTGAAACAGGCGATAGCAGTGGGTTTTGAACACAGCTCATGGTATCACACTTCATTTCTTCTGGAAAAAAAATGTTATGGAAAAACTACAGTATAACTAGCCAAACTGATGGGAATTTTCTCAGATGACTCTAATGCACTTAAAACCCAACTGTGCTCTTGTAGCTTCATTCTTTCCTTTCTTTTTGGATGCAAGCTCACTTTCTCCTGCCTTTGTGTTACTTAAAAGCTGCCATAAAGCTGCCATATTTCAGCTCCAGGAAACACTTGTGACAGGCAACTATTTTAAGGGAATAGAAGCAAAGTAAAGGAAAACAAGAAAAATGTTTCACAAACAAACTAGATGATTCCTTAAATTCATGTTATTAGTTGATTGGTACATTTTTGTCCGAAAATCCAGGCTGCTTTTTGACCTTACTTTTTCATTTTCTATTCTGGTGGATCCAAAAAATAACTAAGAGCTGCATGACCTGTCTATGTGTGATGACTTGCTGCATGCATTTTTGAAAAGTTGTTTCTAGTGTTCAACCTTGTCACTAATTTTACCATTTTTACATGCAATAATTTTCTCACATGTCATTGTACCTATCCAAGCACTTTCAAAGAAGCCACTCTGGCCTGCATCTCTAGTACCTGTGTTATAGAATTAGTTATAAACTCATTCCATAATTTCCTTATTGCATGAAATCCATTGAAGGAGATTTTTAGCAAACATTTATTTTAGTGTTTATTCCACTATTTCATGTTACTCAGTAGTTAAGATGTGGGCTTGGCATTTGAGAAATATAAGGTGATTCTCCTCCTCAACTCCATTCTTGTGAGACCCCACCTGGGAACAAAGTTAGTGTCTTGTGTTCTCCAGCCATCCAGTTTCTCTCTGTATCTAGTCTAGGGTTAGATAATCCCTGAGAGTAATTTCAGTTTACTTATTTTAGGAAGGACCAGCCAGCCTTTGGATGTTCTTGCTTCTCTTTCTCTTCATGATGGAGGGAGCCCAGGATACTCTTTTAGACAAAGTGACTTGAAGTCCAATGTAGTGAACCTTAGCCTTTCAGTGTTTCAGCTCCTCCTCTCTAAAGTGGACACAGCAGCATTACCATGCCTCAGGAAGATGCCACAAGGTTGTTAATTATAGTTATGAGATATTAATGAAACATAATAGAAGTTATATGAATATAAATATTTAGCTTATGGAAAAAGGAGAGCTTCTATATCTATCCAGTTGAGACTTCCTTTTACTTTTGCATTTACGAAAGATATGTTTTCTGCTATCTGATTTTAGAAAGATTTTTACATACAGAATATGGGAAATATCCATTTTTACATATTGATATAGGAAAGATTTTTACAGGCTTATTTAAAAAACAAAATGTAACGCATATGTTCTACTGAGACTTCTAAAGAAAGGATAGGCCCTTAAACTGTGTTACTGCACCTTAAAAAAACATTCAGCAATCCATTTTACAACCATCCCTGTGAAGAGCCCCAGTATAATGGGCCACAGCAAAGAGGGGCTTGGGACTTGCTAAATATGGTATGGAGGTTTTGTTCTTGACTGTGGACTTCGAAGGGCATCTCCATTCTGGAGTGCCATTTCCAGCAGGGAATGTTGTAAAACACAGTCAGCTTGAATGGATCAAGATGACCTCATGTCACCTTGCAACAAAGATAGGAAGATACATAGTCAAAAAGTACGTTAAACTGGGGGCAGGTACTTCAGGAAATTTTCCAAAGTTTATATGATATCTCGTTGGGGTTTTTTTGTTGGTTAAGAGACTGCGTGGAAGACGAGTCAATGAAATGTCTCGGTATGAATCATCATAGCCAAGGAAAATCGGGTACCAAGTGGCAAAACCGATGGTAACCTCATAACTCTCTCTAATGGGCTGTGTTGCTGTTCCATATAACTTTCTCTTTGTGCATGTGGGAGTGGATCTGTGGTAAAGCTGGGCTGTCTGAAGCTAGTTCTTCCTCAACTGGAATAGTACAGGCTGTGTGTCAGGGGTGAATATTGGTGCAGTGCGCTTCACGGGTGAGTGCACTCCTGCATAGGGTATGGCATTCCTAGTGCTATGTCACTCAGCATTATGTCACTCCTTGCTCTTTTTGTCTTATTGCACCTCAACGACTGGTAAGTTTAGGATTAATGTGCAGCAGTAGGTCCCCATGGAGCAGATATTTAAGGTCAGCATTTCAATATCAGACTCCCATAAGCACAAATTAAAACCAATCTCTCCTTGTTCTTCGATTTACAGCTCTCTTTCTGATTAGCAAAAGCCAGACATTGTTTCCTGGAATGTCAGTATTGCTGCAGCTCAGTAATAGATGTGACACTAATTAAAGAAAGCAGAGGAGACAAAAGCCTTCCTGTTGTAATTTTAGCAAAGCTGCAGGCAAATATGGATTTGACCATGTTTGCATTTTGGATACCTGCACAGAGTAATATTTGTGTCTGTGCCAGTAGTCTGTAAAGCGTGTTACTTCTGTGTACTCTCTTTCGTATTAGGCACCTATTAGTGATGTCAGAAGCATTTAGCTACTTCTTCCATGGAACAAGCTGTGTAACTCAGGGAAAATATATTTTATTTCACATGCATTTTCTTACAGCGCAATCAGCTCTTTTGTCTTTACAATGAGGATGAAAGGAGTTCTGAAAACCTTAAGTCAGAGCCATGGTTCACAGGAAAAGTGACAGAAATCTGTGTTACAAACAGGAGGGAATGAATGGGAAAGAAAAGTATTAACAGGCTGTATGTCCTCACTAATTAAAAGGAAATGGTCTGTACTGCAACATTTCATGAATGGAGCATTCCTTTTCTTTATAACTAACTACAAAAACCTGTTTAAAACAACCAGGACTTTGGGAGAGGTTCCCAACCCACCTAGCTTCTCTTGTTCTGCAGCACTGACCTGGAGCTGTTGAGATGTAAGTTGAACTTCAAAAAGTGCCAATAGGTCTGTATGAAAAATGTCAACTTGTATCACAACGTTGCTGTAAAGGAAAATCTACCCAGTCCTGGGAGTCTGGAGGCACTTTGTTTCATCCCCTCTCTTTATTCTGTTTTGAGCAGGTCCCCTGTGAAGTCCTGCCCTGGAAATCAAACCCATCAAACCAAGAAGTATTTTTTATTTTTAAGGTTGTTGGGTTTCAGTGCCTTGAGTGGGCATGTACATGATGGGGAGATTAAAAGAAGCAGTCATGGTTATTTTCCTGATTCTGCATCTTCTGTAGGATACATTCTTGAGCTGGTAAGGGATTTACTTGGCCAATGCTGAGTGAAACACTTAAATGGTTCTAGGAAGCTGCTGTGTTTTCCTCACTAGCCTTTTTCAACCCCTGTCCAAACAGCCAGATTGCTTTTGAATTGAGGTCAAAGTTAAGAGACGTGGTTATTTCCTCCATAAATCAAAGACTTCCAGACACAGAGAAGGAGAAATTCTTTCCTGCAAATGTAATATGGAAGTATAAAAGAAAGAAAATACTAATAGCTTAAGCTCCTTTAGATAAAAGGAGAGCGTAACAAATATTCTGCTTGCTTACTTGGCACCTTGGCCATATGATGCATACTTAACTGGGAGAGATGGAGAAAAGGCAGCTGGTTCCCCAGTTAGTTTGTGCTGAGGTAATTACCTGTGTGAGCATATATAAATACATATCTGTATAGACATACCATTGAATGTATTATACAAGGGACACTTTTCTGCTTGCTAAAGAAGCAACCAGAACCTCCATCCTTCACACAGTTCCCTTCTGGCCATATTCTGCCCACCTGCAGCAGGCAGTCCAGCTCTGTGCAGCTGCATGGGGTCCTCCTTGCAGAGGGAGGCTGGATATGGCTTCAATGCTATGTTTTCTGTAGAGAGATTACAGGGTTAAATGTATAATTCACTTCAACATTACTGTAGTGTTTTTCAGATTGTCTTCTAGCTGGTGTCATTACTGGTTGTCACAGCATGCTTATTACAGCATTGCAGGGAGCTGTCACTGCTACAGAGCAAGAGCAAGCCTGTCTGTTGTTACCTACCAAGAGGTCAGTGCTTTGCTGATTAATGCAGGAAAGATGTACTGCTGTGCAAATAAAATCTGTAATGTAATGTAGAAACGGTTAATTGTGCCATGAATAAAATCCTGAATATATTAAAAGGCTGTTTCCTTTAGGTAAGCGAGTTCAGCTGATTCAGGTGGAAACAGTACTGGACCAGTATCCTGCTATTATCACCCTACCGCTAACTTAATACTTCAGTGCTGGCAGGTGTCACTTTGTGCTAGTTACTGTCCAAGAATGTAGCACAGAGCTTACCAGTGAAGACAGTGGGAAGTGTAACAGATGGATGGGGTAAAAAAAACCCCCCAAAACAGATGAGCCAGCAAACAGGTGGTGTGTGTGAGGAGGGATGAGGTGACAGTACAGCAGGTTTTTATAAACCTGCTCATTAGCTGGGCCCAGGTAGCTGTATACTATGTATGCTGAGCTAGACTACATAAGAGAGTTCAGTCTTGAGGAATTTAGTGGCTTGGCGAGGGAAGACTTATGTCACATATGAAAGGCAGAATTATAGAAAGTCCTGACAGAAGGGAGAATTAAGCTGTCAGGAAGATTTACCCTGCGAATTCTTGAGATGTATTAGGTAGCAAGGAGGCAGTGAGGGTAAATTCTGGTTTAGGTGATCACTAAAGAGGACTCACTATTGTCCTCTTGCTTCTTTTGTTACTGGATGACCCAGCTGGCAGCTTTCAGTCTTCTCTTTTAATGTTTAATTAATTGCATAGATATTTCACATGGAGATTCACACAGCTAACTCTAAGCTGGAGTTCCTTTAATTTTTTCAGTCCTGTTTCCCCCAGAGTTGGAGTTTACGTGTCTTTTCCTAGCAGTGGTGTGTTCTGGAGCAAAGTGCACCTATCTCCTCCTAACTAAATGGCAGTGCATGAGACACAGTGTTATGTAATAAAGGCAAAAAGGGAAAAGTGGGGACAACAAGGAGATTATGGGAAAAAAAAAATACATTAGGATCCTTTTTCTATATCCAAGTCTTAACACGAAGAAACCTTCCTTTGTTCAGCCAACCAAGTTCCTGAGGGGTAAGAAGCAAACAATTCCCATCATAAATGAACAGTTAATTATATTTGCAAATAACATTTTTAATTATTCTTAATATATCTGATCCTCCTTCTGATGGGAGCCCAATGCAACAGCTTATAAACCAGAAACCAACCAGTTCAATGTTCACTGAGTGCTTATTGCCCATCATTTCAGCTTACATTGGCAATTTGCTTAACCATTCTCTAACAGTAAAAGAAAAAGGTGAGAATTTTCTCTGTAAATGTACAGATATTAATGATGCAGTTCTTGATGCATTGCAGAATAACATACAGAAGGCTGTCAGTGATGAGACTGCTGCCCCACTCCTCAGAGGCAGCTGTAACAAATGCAGGGGCAAAGTCTGCAGCCCCTGAAACCGTGACTCACACATCTAAAAGTCATCATGAGAATAGCCTGCATGACACAAGGTGGGGGTTTGTTTGTTTTATTTCATAATAACTTGGTGTTTTCTTACTTGCCCTCTGTCTTCGAGCCATTAGGATTCACAGGAATATGCAGCCCATGTTTGTAACTTACTTGCTGGGGCTACCACATAGAGCAATGAAGCTGAGAGTGCTGAAATTACATCTCTGGTGAGGTCTCTAAAAATCTCAGCTATTTAAGCGTGTAACTATCAGTATCTTCCAGGGATACAGACCAGGAATCCTGAGCCGAAATGCCAGTATTTTAAAGGCGATGAACTGAGGCAGAGAGACCCTCCTCCCTTTCCTTTTTCTTATTAGCTATAGTTATGACTGTAGGCTGTATCATGCAGAGAGGACTGTCTTCATCTACATTGTACTGTGCATAATACAATGCCACTGGGATATAAATAATAAACAATGATGATATACAAATTCAGATAACTAAGTTGCTTCTGCCTTTGCTGCTTTGAGAATTTGAGCTCTTTAGCAGGGGAATAAGGCACACGTAAAAATTGAAGCTTTCTTTTTGAAAAGCTTTGTACCTTATGTTTGAAGGATATTGTGATTATTAAGACCCCGAGAGAAATTAAATTGCACATGGCTCAATTTGAAAAATTGCTTCCTCAGGCATCCAGTGTCAGTGCCAATTCCAGACATTTTGTTGGTATTAGGCACAGGGAGGCAAACAAACAGAAAACTCCAACTTATGTTATGAGAAACCCAGGAGACAAAAAACCCCCAACCTAAATATCAGAAATAAAGATCATGAGCTGCTACAGAAACAGCTTATTTAAAGCGATCACATCTTATAAATAATCCAGCAAATTCTGGAATATGTGTTTTTCCCCATCTATTATCCCCACAGGGCTTTGCTTGGTTTAATCTCTGCTGTTGTATGTAGTCAACCTGAGTAAGACAGTGCTGGTTTCTGGTGGAATTTGTGTGACCTGCCAGCCAGCAGTGTCCAGTAATTTTAAGAGAGCAGGAGAGTTTAATTTGTGAAAGGCATGTCCCAATCACTTAAAACATTACAGGGAAAAAATCCAACACTTTTTTATCCAAGCAGATATATAATAAATGCAAAATACTGGATCTTGAGCTGGATGTTGTTCAGTGCAGATTTGTTGAACTCTCATGCTGGTTACCGTGATAAATAAAGATGTAACACATGTTTCTGTGTGTATCTCTGGGTTTATTTCAGCCTATTCCCCTCCTCCCCTCCTTGAGGGAGTTCTTCTCTGACCCAAACATTTTTGTAATGCAACCAAATATCTGCAATAGTTATATTCTCACTGAAACAATTTATTTCCTTATTACTGAAAGCATTAACTAGATATATATGGTTCACAGGTTCTGAATATATGGGAACTATAACTAGGTAATACTGTGAGCTTTGAAATAAGCTGATTTGAAACACTGAGTAGAGGTAGAACACCTTTGGTATAGAAAGAGGGGTAGCAGTAAAGTCATTTTTAACTTTAGTCTTCAAATGATTTCACAGTTTGTTCTCAGAGAAGAAACTTTACTGAAATTTCTTTTCAGTGTGCTTCTAAATTTCCTATTTTACCATAGCCTTCAAAGAGAGGGTGAAAGAAGAGGACAAGCAGGGTTTGCTCCCCTCTCTCTCCCCGATGTCTTTATGCTTTTATTGGGGGTGAGCTGAGGATCCTGTTTGACATGACAGCTTTTCTCTTGTCAATGCCCTCAGAACCACAATCACACACCATCAGCTGTTATATTCCAGCTCCAGTGAACCCTCATTGTCTCCACTGCACTGAGAAGCATTTGCTTAAATTTTCTCTCTCTATCCCTGTGCTTCCCACCCATGCCCAACCACTAAACCACAGCCAGTTTCCTTCCCACTCCACGGGTGCCTCCTTAGGATCTCTGCCAACCAGTATCTGCCAGACCCACGTCTGCATACACACTGCCAGGCTGTCCTTCAGACAGCAGGGAAGTGGGAATTTACAGAAACAAGCTTCCAGCCATCCACAGGCTGTGTCTACACAGGGTCTGTCAATCGACCAGCAAAATACTACGGGGCCAGGCAGGATGAAAACGGAAAAGAAATGACCTGTCAGCTGATGTGCAGCAGCTGTGTGCGTTCTCAGTCTGCAGCATAGCAAATCACAGTCACAAGTCTTTCTTTGCAGACATTTGTTAACAGCATCGGTGCAGGCAGCCGTTGCAGGGTATCTGACACACAGCAACTGTCACCCCATGGTAACTTGTCACCCCACGGTAACTTGTCTGTGTGCCTGAGGCTTCTCATTTTTGGTTGCGTTGCTAAGGTACATTCAAGGTTGTCAACAGCCAGAGTATGAGAGTGATGTTTGTATCCAAAACCATGTCCTGAAAACACAGTGTCTCAGAGAGCTGCAGCTAGAAACTCACTGTATGGATTTTCTGGTTTGATCCCCCATTAATGAGCTGTGTGGGGAGCATATGTGGGATGTCTGTCCTGGTATGGGAAACTAGGGTTGAGGCAGACAAGTGGGACACAAGCCATTCTAGGGCAGACTTGTGGAAGGCAGCATCTGTGCTGGGAAAGGGGGTACGCTCAACCTCAAGGAGGAAGCAAGAATGAGGGAGCAATACAGCACCACAGGCTGAAGGGCCATCCCTGCTCTTCAGCTCCTTTCATAACTCAGTGCAAGAGGGCTGTGGGAGCACCACCTTAGCTAGCAGAGAGGAATGGAGAATTCCTGGCAGTAAATGATGAGTGGGATGAGTGATATGTGACTGGTGTGACGCTAGTCTGCACTGAGCACTGAGCACATGTAACTAACTACTGTATGCACCATCGCTTTGGCCTTGGATAAGTCTTTCCAATGTCAGGCAAAAACTTCCTTAGAAGCAACCAAATGATAAAATCTAAAAAAGCTTATAGCCTTTTTTATGTCTAGACCATGTATGCACAACACAATTGCTCGGGCAGTTGGCATGCTTCAGCACCAACATAGAAACTTGTACCAGGAGAACAGGAAAGAGTTGTGCGCAGGGGAGAGTGGAGCCTTCTACTGCTGCTAAAGAAGTTTCTATTCTGTATCACTGATCTCTTTTGGAATTCAGGCATCATGGTTGTTCTCACCGTCATCCCTCACTGTGTTTCTATCCTTCAGCTGAAGGTTTCAGTCCTCTAAATTCTGCTGAAGGCTAAGAGTGAATATTACTGTGAGCAGATGAACCCTTGCCATGATTTTCTCAGTAATTTTTTGGGTATGTCCATGTCCTCCAATCTCAAACATCCCAGTTTCTGGAAATTTTTCACTTTGGATTATTTATGACACTTTCAGTCTCTGTATGAAGCTTGAGGGGGGTTTGTTTCTCTTTCCAGTTCATTATATGGTGCTGAAGTCCTCTGTGACTACCTTGGCACTCGGAACACAACAGCAGCTCGCTATAGTAAAACATCTGAAGGTCTGATCTTTCCTTCTGGTAACAGAATATTGAACTTATATTAGAGATCTCCAAAAGCCCTAGTAAACTTGGTTTCAAGTCCTGCCAGAGTCATTAACTTGCTGCTCCATTTCTGAACCCAGCAGAGCAGACTGGTGCCTGCAGGCAACGTAGCAGTGATATTTCAGTTCAGAGTAGGAGTGTGCTTTAGGAGCACTGTCTCCTTAGTGTGCTTTGGTTCACATCAAAAACTGGTCTTGGAGCACACACATTGGATTCCTTTGAATGTGACTGAACCAAAAGGTGCCCTCCAGGAGCACACCCGTGCACTGCTACTGCTAATGGGCTGCTTGTGATGTGGCACGTAGGTGGTAGGTAGGTGTTTCACTCTGCGAATCCATTCGTTTTGCTCCTCATTATGCCATGTGTAGGCATCACTTTATCAGTTGCACAACCAATAACAAACCCACCTAGAGGTCTGGAATAGAATTTCTTTTCAAGTTATAACTGTGAAACCAGAGGTTTAGTGAAATACCTTAACTGGCAAATCCTTAACTGAGAACTCTTACCTGTGCTTTTTAGTGAAAATATCCCATTCTCTGCTACCTTAGGAGAGGAGGAAATTAAGATAGTACTACTTTTTTAGTAGGAGCTTTGTTGTTAGTGCTGCTAAAGTACTACAGTTCTTTCAGGCTTAACTCTACACTGAGATGAAGATTAATCAGAATTTTACTGGTGCTCTTCAGAGGCTTAATTAATAGATTCAGACCTTCTGATAAATGAATCTTTAGCATCAGGACTAGGGACAATTCTGCGGAACAAATCAAGAAAACAAAGGATGTTTTTTAAAATGTAAACTGGATAATCATCTACCTGAAGATATCCTGAAAAGCTTAGTGTTACATGGACCTTATAGTTTACTGATTCACCTTGAAGCTGTATTATTAAATTTTGCTAATTTTAGTTAGGTTCCTAGCTCATTCCTAACTTGCCAATGAGCTAATTTGTTCTTTTCCCAGTGTCCCAATTAATTTTGCAGTCACCTGGGCACTCTGCATATATTTCCAAAAGCTGGCAATAATGTTTGTTGCATTTCATCTTTCATCTTCTTATTCATCTACATTGAGATAATTTTGTCATTTTCTTGTTGTGTAACTTACTTTTCTTTGATGTGCTCTGACATAATTTTGTGTTTTCCTAAAAGTATCAGGTGCTCCCCGTGGATTCCAATTAATGCTGTTCTGGGGTTGAGTTTATGACATAGCACAGCTGTTGTGACAATGCTGTCATCTTCAAGGGAAGGTAAGTGAAGGTGGCTTCAGCTAAGGAAACACTACAGCTGCCATTGTCACCTCTTGAAAGTCCTTCTGTGCTCAGTATGCACCACTGACACCAACTATTTATTGTCCTATGCGTAAGAAATGAGCATTGTTTTGTGATTACTGATAGCAAAATTGAAGATTTTCAAGGGGGAGTGTTATGTACCAAAGCTGGTTTTTAAGCAGTGATCACCATACTTAAATTGTAATCAGCTGGTGTTTCATATAGCCACTGTAATGTTTCCAGACCTGCCTTGAAGCCATTTTGCTGCAGTGCAGCTATTACTGATCTTAGAGTCTTAGTTCACACTAAAGCTCATCTAATGCTGTTTTATAAATGCTTTCACGATGGTTAAGCTAGCCAAGCTCTTACACACACGCTCTGTTGGAAACCCAGGGGTGGCGCCATGGAAACCTATGAGACAATTCACAAGTTTAAAGCTATTCCCTCTCAAGTGCCTTTGTGGAGCAAAGCCTGAAATCACTTTGATAACATCTATCATTTGTTGTAAATGTAATCTGTCTTTAACTACTAGTGACTTATATACTCAGAAAATCTCCTTTTAGAAGTAATTTTAGGGGCAAAAGACTGTTTCATTCATGGTGATCCCCTCAAAGATCACCCACTGCAATAAGTTTGGGATAATGATTGCTTCTTCGCCAGGAATCAATGGATAAAATTGTTCAGCTTAAATATGCAGTGATTACACAAAAGGTAATAGAGGCTGGATGATGCCAGTATTCCCTTCAGGCTCTAAAATCTATTAACCTACCAGATAATTTACAAATGGAACGATTTATGGGGTGAGAATCTGTCTATTGTGCACAAGGAAGGAAATGCTAAACTCTGCATCATTCATTCTGATAGAGCCCCTGTTTACACAGTGTCTGCATGCTTATTACAAAGGAGTAAGAATAAATTAGTGAAGACTGTTGAATGTTAATGCAGTATTATTCAGGCTTCATGTAAGCAAAACTAGTTAAATTTCATGTTGCTTTTTAATAAATTACTTCTGCCACAGAAGCAGCTACGTGGAATATTCAACAGCAAAGGCAATATATGGGTTGGGCAGGATGGGGACATTGACAAATGAGAGTAATTTGGAGGAGTGGTAAAGATCTAGGCAATTGCAGTAGCCTACAGCACTGGAGGTTGGGTTCTTCATAGCAAGCCGTTCTCGCAGCTGTTTTCAAGGACCTGCTTACAGCAACAGACTTTTAAATTTTTAGAAAAGGAGGGCAAGAGACATTATGAATAAGTATGAGCTCATCCCATTAGTGACATCTGATAAAGCCGGAGTCCTTGAATATTTACAGCTAAGATACTGCCAGCCCCTGAGGGCACCAATAAGCCTCACTGTCCCTGCCTGCCCTCCCTGGGGGCTCCCCGCAACCTGCCCATGGCCCAGGACCCCTCTGCAGCCCCCTGGGGCTGTCAGTCCCTGCCCTGGTGATGCAGCAGCAGCAGTGCCGGTCCCCAGCTCCCCACAGCCCTGCCCGGCCATCCCAGGGCAGTGTCTGACCCTGGGTACCCGGCACTGACCCTGACCCATGGATTGACCTCCCTGCTCGACTCTGGACCTACCCCATCATGACGAATCTGCCTGATGACCTGGGTGCTTGGCTGACCCCAGCTGCCCCCCCAGGTCTGCCCTCATGAGCAAGTGTCCAAATGAGCTATTTCCACCACCACAGAACAAGATGATTAAAAGGAAGAATAATCCCAGTGATTTAATCTGCTCAGTCTTGTGTTACCTGAGCAGCCAGTCTATTTCCTGAGCTCTGCTTCCAGGTCTGCTCTGAACACAGGGTTGTGTTAGGGAAAATTCAGCTTTCACTCTGAGCAGGGCAAGGCAGGTATGTTCAGAGAGGGCATAGCCCAGTCTAAGACCTGAATCAGTCTTTGGAGATCTCTTTCTTTCTCCATGCATTGTAGGTTCCCAGCCTCCCTTGAAGTGCTGACAGTTGGGTCTGGTGTATCCATCTCCAGTATTAGCTTCCAGGCTGTTCTAGCAGTCCTTTCCATCCACTGATTTGCTGTAATTAGCGAAAGTCTCACTGACATTTTCTGCCTAAAGATTTGGCCACTTTCCTAAAAAAAGGGCAGTTTCTAAGTTATGTTCAAATAAACATCATTAAATACTTCCCTAAGCATCAGGTTTTGTGGTAAAAAATTGCTGCGGTGACTACATGGATAGCTTTTGTTAGCCCAAGGAGGGAGAAGGATTGAGACAAATGTGGAATGGGAGGGAACCTGAGAAACAGTCTATTTGTATTGTCTGTGCTATGAAATGTGCTTACTGCAAAGATGTGGTGTATTATGCCAAATTTAGAGGTAAAGTAGGTGCCAGTGTAAACTATGTGTGGAGAGACTTTTGCAAGGATGGGGTTGCAGAAAGGGAGCTATAACAATTTATCCATAAATCATCCTGTAGGAATTTAATTTATTCTACTTTACCACTGTTGACTGGTTGCTGTTACTGCTGCAATCTTTCCCTTCTGCTCATCAGCACAGCAATCACTGGCAATCATTCACTTGGAGTCTTGCACTTACCTCCAAAACCCCATGCAGGTCAATGGGAGTTTTGCCACTAACTTTGTGGAGGTTTGGATGAGACCCCAGTAGCTTGCTGCAAGCATACACCATGGGCTCAGCACTCTACTGTTCCTGGGGCTGGTACAATGCTCCAGGCATAGGCTAGGATGGTGGCTTTATTCCTACTCCAGAGCCTTACACATAGGGAAATGTGGTGAGAAATGAGGTTCTTAGGAAGTGTTGCAAACGTTGCCTAGATTTGGACAGCCCATAAGCCGATGGTCAGCTCATGATCTGAAGGATTCAGTTAAAGAAGAGAGAGAAGGAAGGGTTCTGGTGCAATGGAAAAGCTTCAGTTGTGTTTCCTCATGGTTGAAAGTGATGAGAATGGGATAAAGGAGTGAGGAAGATGAGTAATATGAAGAAGATAGTTTGATCCTTTCAAAATCATCTTGTGCCATCATTTTAATTACATAGAGAAAAACTGGTGACTTTAGCTCTTTAAATGCTAGACTCAAGTTTTGCTTCTCTCCTTGCTTTCTTGCTGTTGTCCCTGGATTGTCACTGTATCTTCATAAGAGTAGATGGCAAGCACCTTTGGACGGCATCTGAGACATTGTGGGAAATGGCTGATTACAGGACTTGCCAAATGCTATCTGTCAGTGTGAACACCAAACCACAGCTCAGGGCTCTCTGTATGTGGGCCTTTATTGTACTCTAGAGACCTTTCCAGAGTTCTTTTTCTTTAGTGAAATTAGTACCTTCCACTCTGACTTCTTTGGTTTGTGCTCAAAAGATTTTGGCATCATCCAAGCTGGAATTGGAAAGTAGACAATTCCTCCTCAGCATTCAGCCCAGAAATAAAAACACATAGGGAAGCCTGACATAAAGATTCAAATGGCTTTCATTTGCTAATGCATTCACTCAGTGGCTATGGTACTAATCTGCTTCCTCTACTCTAATGGTACTGTAAACAAATTGATGCACCTCTGATTTCTCTATTAGATATCGCCACTGCAAGCTTTTGGAGACTAGTGGGTCTCTGGTGGCTTCTTAAGTCTGACACTGCTGGACCCACTTGGTCACTGGAGCAATGAGCATGTCTAAAAGCCTGTCCTGTAAAATTAATGTGAATAAGCGATCCTCACCAAAGAAGCCTTTGTCTTTGGTGCCATGAGGCTTTGGGCAACTTTAGGGAGGTTGGCAGAGGGGTGGAAGGTTGCTACAAGGACCCTGAATGAAGCACATGTAACTAGGGATCAGGTACATGGAAGAGCTTGATGTAGCCACAGTACTGAGGAATCTGGCTTCACAGTGGTGGGCCATTCCTCTACCACGTGGACTCAGATGCTGCTTGCACAATGCCCTTGAAGTGATATTGGTGTTCCTTTGCCTGTAACAGTGCACAGTGGTATAAATTATGAGAGATATTGAGCATTGAAATTGCTCTAAATGTCTTTATTGAAATCAGGCACTTTTGAAAAGCCGCCTACCTCTGAAATGACTGCTGAGGGAAGAAATATGATTGACATGAGAGTTGGAAGATCTGTATGTGCTGCTCTCAGTTGTACCAGCAGGTCCTGGGAGAGGTGGGGAGAGGAGTCAGTCCCTTGGGGACTGTTCGGATAACATGATAAGGGAGCCTCAAGAACAGTTCTTTTTCCTCCCCTCTTCCACCAGTCCCTGGGAGAGGTAGTCCTGCCTTATACAAGTTCATACAACATTTGTATGTGTTGTGGGTACTGTGATTCTTTTACTGCGAAGGTAATTATCCTCTGTCCCAGAGAAAGCTATTGAGGACATACTTGCCACGCGAACAAGCTACCGGTACAGGAACCCAGCCGTCCCTGTGGGCTGGTGCCAGCAGAGTGACAAAGCTCTGTGTTTAAATTATACAGAGGTGGTTAATGAGTTTTCACCTCATCAGGAGAGCAGTCCAAGGTTAAAGAATGATGTGTCCCAGAAATGAGACTGAGAAAAGCTGAGTTTTGGTAACACACAACCTGCAAGGTGAGCCAGTATTTTAAAACAAACTGCGATAGGATTTTCCTTTTTATGGAAGCAAAGCACAGCACTACAAAAACCAGGAGAGGGGCACTCTGATTCTGCATGTAGTGTGACAGCTAGAATATATTTAACACATTATTATGTTATCAGTGGAAGTGTTTAATGAGATTTAGTAGATGCTCCCAAAGCTGTCCTGTCATGTTAATATATTCAGACAGGGGCTGTATGAAGAAGCCTGTGATTTATTTGGCTGGCAAGCCCGGGCAAAGGGGGATTTCAGTGTTTCGTGCTACATCTCTTCAAGCAAATCTGCTTTAATTTTTGCTGAGATTATAAATGTTGCAAATGAAAGGAACAGAGCAGATGCAGTTTCTTTATATTTTGGGAGCATTTTTATTAACAGCCACTTGACATTTTGATTGCAAGGGTAGCTCTGTACATTATCAAGAATGTACATGTTCAAAAGATTAATATCTAGTTAATTGGTGGAGGCTGAAAAGAATTGTATTTACCCTAGAACAGAAAAGGCTGAAAAGATTTGTAACTATTGATGAGAAAAAGCTTTTGGCTTTGAATATAAGGAAGTCCCACCCCTGTTGTGCCTTGTCTTCAAAGCTGTGCTTCCTGCATCAGCCATCCTTTGCACACTTGGATCTGAATCTCCATCCTCTTCTCTCACCCCGTGCGCACAGACCAAACTTCAAATCAATGTCCCCACCATCCTCACTGCCCTCTCACGTTGGTACTCCACACCTCCCAAATGCTTTTGACTCACTTTTTTGGTCTCTGGAGTGCAGAGCCTGTGGTGGGCAGTGGGCTGGCAGTGTCTGTCTCATGCCAGCACAAACTTCTGTTGTCAACTGGCACTCACTGCTTGTGTCAAAGCTCTTACTCCCTCCCCATTCACAATCCTGATCACTTTATTTCCATACATATCACACTCTGGTCCATTTTGGTTTTGTGACAGCCATATCTAAGGCCAGACTCTCCAGCACACATCTCTAGATTGCTCATTGAAAGCAAGACATGAGTGGCATGTAAGATGTATTTTTAGAGAAATATTCCTAGAAACACCTTAAATTGTCTTGAATTTGATAAGTCTAGAAGCTTGTCATAGGAAATCATCACCAGATTAAAGTGTGTCTCATGAGAGTTTTCCAGGCTCTGTTCAGACCCTGTACTGCTTAATAGTTTTAATACTGAACTCGAAGCTAGAATAAAACCTGCTGCTCACCCGAAAACTGCAGAAAGGTCCATAGAGATAAGGGGGAAGACCTATGGAACAGTCTGTAGTGCTGGATAAGTTGGATTTGTTGCACAGATTTGTATTTAAGTGTACTCAGAGAGATGCTATGCAGCAGGAAAACACTGATGCTGATAAAAGCTTAAGAATCCCAGTAAGCTTGTGGTTGGATATGAAATTCTAGTTTGGTGCTACAGCAAAAATGACCATGAGATGTAGAAATAAAAGACTTCTGAGTCAAAAGGGAGTTCAGCTCTGTACCTAGAATTAGTAGGCTGGGACCTGAGGGCTGCATCACATGCATGGTTTTTAAATGAAAAAAAGGAATTATAAAAATTTGCAGAGGTTGCAAAAAAAGTCACATACTCTTTCTGAAGGAACTACTTCACAGTGAGAAATATAAAGGACATTTTTAATCCTGGATGATTACTTGATGTTGATCTGTATCATTTGTGTAAGTTTTTGCCTTGTCCAAGAGGTCCCAGAGTCACAACTTGCAGGGGGCTGGGAGCATAATCAGGGCAGGTGCTGATGGATGCTTGCCCTGTTTCACACACTTCCTGCCACTGGCCCAATGGAGAGTGGAGACAGGATGCAGGACTGGATGGACCATTGCTCTGTTCATCTATGGCTGTTCTTATACAAACTGTCCCTGACAGTTTGTCCAGGTCCTAATATTTCCTTTAAACAAAACTAAACCTTTTGGCTGATAGCAGGGGTGATAAAGGAAAAAAACAGAGTTCACGATAATCGAGCTGGAGCATCAAACAGTTCCTTTTGCTCTAGAACCTTTTTCTGTTTGCAGTGAAAAATTTTTGAGGTTAATTTTTTAAAAGTAGTATCAAGTACATGTATGAAGGCCTGAGTTCAGGGGACTTAAGGGGATTCAAGGAACAGCTTGTTTTAACTCCTTAAAGATCTCTTGTCCTCCTCAGATATGACAGCGTGACCTTCAAATGGCATACAAGATTGCATGCCTACACCACCTCCTGCTTTGCCACCAGGCTAGTGGATATGGCAAAGAATGGCTCTCTACAGCTCCCTGAAAGGCTGCTCATCTACCCAGCTTACTGGGTGTTATGAAGATGTCTTGCTGTATCTCTTCAGTGTGTTTTCATCCTCATCTTCAGAGAAGCCTGGAAATGCCTCTTTGCTGCTGTAGAAAGAGGGCAGGATACGAAATAGGCTGCTATTCACTGTCACTGTGCAGCTCCCTGCTGCCTGGAGTGCATCCCACTATGAGGCATCCAAGTGACCAGACCTACAAAAGTCCAGATTCCACCAGGAGGACCAGGATGCTGAAAGTCAGGCACTGCGTAACGGCAATTTATTCTTCGTGTCCTTTTTCTAAGATGTAGGCATTAGCCTCTTTGTTCTGTAATTCCTCTTCTGTATAATGCTCTGTGAAATAATGGGGGTAGCGTGAGGTTAAATATGTTAAAATTGTTAAAATATGTTAATTTGTGAACCATTTGAGTAATCCCATTTGGTGATGGGGACCTTGTCAGTGCCTTGGGCATACAACTCCCCAGATTTCCATAGTGCCTACAGGTATGATGACTCTGGAGAGAGATCAGTCAATTAAAGAATCACAGCCTTTGTACTAAATGGTGATGGAAAAAAAATATCCCTAGGATTACACTGACAGCTTTGCCTTTCCCTTCAGAAATCTTCTTACAGTTTTCACGAGTCCAGTAGAGTTACAAAGGCATAAAGGTTCCTCGAAGTGCTTGGTGGATAGGCCTAGTGTCCCCTCCCTGCAATAATATTTAGTGTACCTTAGTCACTGTCACCAAAAATTCATATTCATTCACACAAGGGAAATGGTGTGTGTCACTATTACTTCCTTTAATTGTAACAGATGCACGCTAACTGGCAGCATCTAGACACTTGTGTTCTACAAGACAGCATATAAATCTGAATCAGACAGAAAGAACATAGCTGCTAAAATACAGCCTTTCCTCTCTTAATTCATCTTTGTGTTCGGTTTCTGCATTTTAAAGTACACTGAGTTTTCTAACTGTTGTTATTTTACGTCTTCTTTAATGCACGGTGTTTATGATGGTGCCTTACGAATTAGTCATTGGTGACTGCAGAGCTGTTGCAACTGTTGGTTTTGACAGTACTGAATCATTTAGTAAAGGCAATCACCTATCACTTTTATAATCAATTTTTACTGTTCAGATCACATTTACACTAGTTTATTTCATTACTCTGTACCTTTTCCAGCTGGACTTACGCAATTTGTCATTATAGATATAACAATGAATGTTCACTTTAGTATCTAAAAGGGATGTGAGAGGCATGGTTCCTCCTTAGTTTCCATTAATATCTTAAGCACTTGCACTACTCAATAACATGTGATATATTTGGGAGCTATGTTGGATTTGCCAGATAGTGGGTTTTTTAATGGGGAGGTTCAGAAAGCTTTTTCCTATGTCTTCAGAGAATAAATTAGATGAAAGCATGTGACAGAACTGCGTAATGTGCCAAGTGTCCATAGGTGGAGAAACACACCTGAAACATCATAGAGATTTCTGGAGCTGACTGGCACCTTGCTACAATTTTGTCTGGAGGCACGAGAGCATGTGTTAGATTACCACACATCAGAAAGTCTCTTGAAAGTATATTCTGCAATTAGCATATACTGATTTTCCCGTTTTTTAAACATCCCATTAAAATGCAGCAAACACCAGGAAACCTCTTCTTCTATTTTATGAATCTTTGTCATGTTCTTTCTGTTTTGCAGATGTTAGGTTGTAATTGCCACAAAGAAAATGCCTTCCGTGTTGTTTATTTAAGAGATGAAAAGCAACCAAAGGTGTACTAAACCTCTAAACATAACAAGGCTAAGAATAAGACATAAATATTCACAGCTGGACATTTTATTTGAGCCTTATGGTTTGTGCACATTACTAGGAGTGAAACTGGGGGTTGAGTTTGTATTTTGCAGTATTTCATGCTGGGTTGGAATGATAATGTTAAAGTTTTGTGTTTGGCTTGCAGATGGCTGCCCAGGAAAAGGCTTTACTCATGTGGGCAGCAGTTTGGTTTCCCTATCACTGGTGTCAAAAGCAATTCATCATTTGGCATTTATTTCAAATTAAAAAAGCTGGTAAATAAATAGTCACAGGACTTGAGCTTGACTAGTAGATGCAAATCAAATAACATATCTAACACACCCAATTCAGTGCTTATTTACAGGTGAAGTAGGCTGTTTAATCATCTGTTATTTCCAAAGGGTATGCTTTCTGCGGCGTTCAGCATAGTTTAAACAGGTGAGGAGGGATTGGAAATTGGTTTGCTTTCAAACTTGCAGGAAGATTTCTACTTTACTTACTGTGAAGTTTGGGTTTATGGAAAAAGAGTGAGTTAAAAATATGTTTTATGCTTACTGACTTTTAATATCCACGCTTGGAATGGATCTAGGCCTTTCAGTGTTCCCATTTCAAATCATTTACATCAGGTGTTGAAATCTGGGGCTTAAGTCTCAGTAGGGCTGGAAAACAAGAACTCCATGTCATGAAGAGAGAAGCTGCTGTTCCAAAATCTGGTTTCATTTTGTTCAAAATGAAACTGCAAGCTTTTCAAAATACATTCAGTGAGAGCAATGAGATGCGAAATGACAAGAGCACTCTGTTGGGATGCAACACATATAGGTGTCACTGCTTCCCTGATCCAGGCACAAGCAGGGCTGGAGCCTGGGCTTTGTGTCGATTGCTGGTTATTCTGGGCTGTTGCTGCATTTTCTCTGACATGGCATCTACCGGCCATTTCAGTTTTAATACTCAAGGTGAACAAGCAGCATTCACATTTTGAAGGTCAGATGAGGTCTTTCTCTCTCTGGCTTTCATTAAAACATCCACCCCTACCTGGACTTCTTGCAGGTCTCTTGAAATAAATACATTTCTGCAAAATTCCTTGGTCTTGCCAAGCAGGAGTTTTCTCCATTAACTCTTGACTTTGTTCCATGAATATCTGACAGCTTGGATAAACCACTTAGAAAATCTTCCAGCAAGCAAATTCCCGTTTTCTCCCCTGGCTTAAGAGAGGGTGTAAGAGAAGCTGTGAAGTTACCTGTGGAAGATTACTTGCTGGATGTCTTTCTATGTGTGTGGAGGAGCTCCAGATAAATAGTGGCAAAGTTCCCCCACTGCTTGCATTCAGATTCCCCAGTAAAATCTTACCTGCTGTGACATTTAATAAAAGCCAGTGCTGGTTATACAGAGGAGGGGCTGTGGACAGTCCTGGTGCTGGTTTGTTTGTCTCTGCTGTTTCCTTCTCTGCCTGTTGTGCCTCACATGCACATGACAGGGCACGGGCTATACCATTTTTAACAGGCTAGCCCCAGGACTTCTGCATGCTAATAATGACTCTCGCACTGAAATGAAATGTATTTGGGAGTCTCAGCTTAGTCACACTGCCAAGTTTGCCTAGTTTAAGTGAATAGAGAGAAGCTTTCCTAGGGTAAGATAGAACCACATGCCTGATTTACATTACAAACAAGATCCTTATCCCAAAATATCCTATTGTGTGGCAGGGTTGAAATCTAAATAGACACAGCCTTCTACATCCAGTCAGTAGGTTTAGGACCAGGAAGGAATTTATCTCCAGGTCAAATTAACAAGTACTATAATTCTTTATTCTTATTTTTTGTGGTTTGTTCATGGCCTTTTTTTAGGGTCAGCTCAGCTCTGTTGCATAATAGACTCTCTGTTCCTGCAGAAACCTAAGAAAAATTAACTATATTTTTTCTAGTTTTGAAGTGGTTTATATTTTGCTTCTTTTATGCAAAAGAATTTGCTTCTATGCAAAGCACATTGTCATTTTTGAAGGTTTTAGTCTTTTACATGAAAGGTCTTAAGTCTGTTGGAGCATGCTATAGCCTTTTTTTTTTTTAATGGCTTGTATTTGTCAGGTGCAGCAGGGTGGATGTTATTTATACTTTGCTGTTATGCTCCTGGGACTCTCCTTCCCAGATTCAAGAAAAAAATCAATCATTTCATCTGGTCCTTGCTGTCTTGAAATAGCAACAGGCAAATTGTATTTTAGTAGATTGGGAAGAGATATTGCAACAGCTCTAAATGTTTTGGGGCAACAGCAAGGACAAGTGATAGAAAGTGAAGAGCAAGTAATAAATAGGACCTTCCATCATTCTGGAGAGGGTTTGGTGTGATTCATCTAATATCCTGGAAAAAGTCATGACAATATCATTATCTCATTATATATTTTAAATCAACCCAGCAAAAACCTTGCCAAAACGTACGTTTGTGAAACCTGGCTTATTGCCTCACTGGATACCTTGCCGAAAATCTGTGAAAAAAGATGTCGGAATCTCCTCCCTCTCACATGCCATAAGAACATGGGAAAACATGAGGAAGCCAGCTACATAAAAAACCCCAAACCACTGAATTTCATGTAGTGATATTTATAACCAGCTGTGTGTAAATGCAATAGATAAAGGAGACCTAGAGACACGGGAGTAAGATGGGGGTAAGACGAGTCCCAGGCTTCTGCTTCTGCCTCTGTTTTTGGTACACCAATGTGCTCTGGAGAATAAGAACCGGGACCTCTGACTCGTCTCTATATTGGTGCCTCAGCTCCTGGGCACGGGGCTCATGCTCAGTCTTGATTAGTGTCTGCTCTCCTTTCAGGCACCATTGAATGTTTTGCTGCCCTTCGGAGCAGAAAAAAATAATGAGAACAGCAATAAGAATAGCCATTTTCAGAGGAGGTGAGAAAATTGGAAGGTCAGAAATCAGAAAAGAAGTGGCCTGGGGAGACCTATGGGCGGCAGTAGGTCATAGTGGTGCATGGTGAGTCTATGATCCTCACTGACACAGTGACACACTGATGGCAATACCCAACCACGTTAGTGGTGTGGGACTTGGCCAGCCTCAGGAGAGAGGAGCAGAGCCTGAGATGAGGCTGTGCCCTGCTTGCTTTCAGCCTTGTGGTGTGGGGCTGCTTTCAGACTCGCTTGCTGCAGCTAGAGATGAGCCAGGGATAAAAATACTACTGTCTGTAGCTTGTAAATAAGAATTCACACATGGTGCTAAGCCAATTTGTTGGTGCTATTTCCTTGTTCCTGTTGTTGCTAAAACTGCACTCATAGCAAAAAGCAAAAAGGGTTTGAAAGAGTCAGAAGCGTATGAAAGAACTGCAGACTCTGAAGTGGGCATTTGAAGGGCTTTCCTCTTCTGCGTTGGTTCTAAAACATCTTTCATTTCTATACAAGCACTTACGATCTCAGGATTTATTTTATGGCTGATGAAATGAGCTGGAATTTGCCTGCTCAGTGGCTGGTTCTGCAACCCACACGTGCAGAGCAGTCCTATTGTCTTTGAGGATATTACCTCAGAAAGGTAATGGTTATGGCCACAATGTCTCGCTGTCTGCCCAGCTACTTGCAGTGTCTTTTTCTTAACAGATTCTTGTATGCTTGAGATACAGCTTTTCTGGGTAAATTCGTCATGTCGAGAAACTAAACATCTTTCAACCTTTGCAAAGGCATTTTCACGCTTCTGTGTTTTGAGTCCCTTTTTATTTTTTTGTTTCTCCTTGAATGAACCCACTGGGATTGGAAGTAGATAATTTGAGATTTGACAAGACAGCATTAACTCTGCTGGCCTTCTGCTGCTTTCACTGTGTGCCCACTTATCAGAGAGACAGGGAGGAGGTGAGGAGACAGGGGTGATGCAGGGAAAGCACAGGGGAATGAACGGGAGAGTAAAGCTACATATGAAACATTAGCAGGGTGGGTGATGTGTAAAGGAATGGTTTCTCTAAGTAGGAACCTGTGCTGCAGTGATGGCCTTGTGCATGTCTGAGATGTAGCTGAGAGGAAGAGTGGGAGAGCAGGGAAGAAAGGACAATGGATTGGGAATGGTGGGAGGCATGAATCAGACCCTGGTGAGCATTGCTGCTTTGGTAATTGCTGCGATTATAGAAACATGCTCATTCACCTGCCAAGGGTCTGATTGCTCCTGTAGAGTGGACCACGGGTAGATAGGAGGGCCATGAAGAAGGAGAGCCATTGCTGCAGGAACAGGGAGAGGATCAGGAAAATTATTTTGCAGCCACTTTATCTTCGGAAAGATCAGTCCCATGACGGTCCTCTCTGCTGGCCCAGCTCCTACCCATGATATCACAGCACTGAATGAAGAATCTGGAACTTCAAAAATGCAACAATTTCTATTTCATTCCTTAGCAGCAATCAAGATTCCCAGTTCAATGTTCAATAAATAGACTAAAACTGAAGTAAATAAGTCTCAGCCTCAGACTATGGTGCCAGAGGGATTCTCACTCCCTTGATGGCTCTGTACCTTTTCTAATTTGGCAGCATCTTCAGGAGACCTGTGACATCTGAAGATGTGTTGAAGCTGTGGTGATGGGTGAAATGAAATAATTGACAAACATTTTAATCTTCTTTAAATACTCATACACTTCCAAGGTGTGCAAGGTTAGCATGTCACAGAAAGTGTGCTCAGTGCTAGTCTGGGGTATATAGCCAGGCTATTTCTCTGCCAAGATTTGTGCTCTGAAATGCTGCCAATATTGAGTTATTCAGGTGAATGAAGGACGTTCTAATGGGACAACAGCTTATTCACATGCTTGTGCTTGTAAAATGGCTGAAAGTTATTATCATAAAACTTTCAAAACCAGAAATATGTTTTAGCAAAAGTAAGACATTACATAAAAAATCCTTCAAAATCTGTAATAAAATAGATTTTACCCAGTAGTAGATTTAAACAAAAAAAGGTCCTTCTCTTTTTTCAAATTATCTGCAAAACATATTGACTTCAGTTTCATACAACTTACTCTGAAAAGTGACATAAAGTTACAGGTTATGGCTGCGAGCCTTTTGGTTTTTGAATGACTATTTGTATGGGCATAGTGCCAGTTGCTTGGAGATGGATTCACCTTTTCAAACTTTAAGTTTTTACACCTGAGCTTGTTTTCTAGGCTTCATTTACAGTTAAGCAAAAGAAGGCAGCACTTTAAAGCTGTAGTTCACCTCAGCTTGAGCTACACTAAATCTGTTAGATAAACTGTTCTCCAGAAGTGATACTGCTGCTCCTGTTTTTTAAGTTTTGAAAGAGCATCCCATTGGCTTGGGCTGGCTCCAAAGAGTCTCCTCCTGCACAGCTTCACCCTTGGAAGGTCTCAGCCACCAGTCAGACCTTCATCCTTGGACCCCAGGTGATTTCAGATACCCCTGGAGTAGGTCACAGAGTGCTTTGATGATAAAAGCATGCTTTGTAAACCCTTGTAGAGAGCAAAGTGCAGTTTGGAAGCTTCTGTCTTAGCCCACATTGGTAGTGCGAGATGCTGTTGTGTTTTCCATGAGGCTGGGGTGGCGAGCCCAGGCATAATGTAATGCTGGCACCCATACAGGAGGTGATGAAGTAACATATAGCACAGGCCATATTGCTGCCTGCCCGGGTGGACAGAGCCTCTTAACAATTCAGGCAGTGAAGGAGAGCAGTCTGATAAAACTTTGCTAAGTACTGAAATAGCTGTTCTGGAAATCAATGCTATTCATGCTCTGCTCTGCCCTTTGAATGGTATCATTTACCCCGCATATAGCATTGCACCTAGTGCTGCATCTTGCTGTCATTGAAGCAATCCTCATTGTATTTCTCAGTGCAAAGCTAATAGCTTCTATAGAAAAGGAATCTGAGACCTAAAAGTAAAAGAAGAAAAAGGTGACAGTCTTACTAAACCTGCCAGTTTGAAGGTATATTTAGAATATATTGTAATAAAAGAACTGACAAACTGAAAGGGGAGGCTTTGCTTCTCAAGGTTTTATATGGCCATGGTTCATAGAGTGAGAATACAGCTGGACATTTTGGTTTTACCCACACTTGAAAATTTAACGGGTTGAAGACCTCCCTCTGGAACTTGGGTCAGCCTGGCAATTGTCCTGATAAATTCTTTCAGTCTCCAAAACAGGATGATTACATGAAAACTGCCTATGGGGGATTGTTCCTGGCAGGAAGAAAGTCAGTCCTGTAAAGCCTGCCCTTTTATCTTTCTCTTTAGGTCAAGTCCCTGCGTTTACCATCAATGATGGTGAGCTCAGAACCTTTCTGTGCCTGAATTACAGTTACAGGCCATTCATGGAAGAGGTTTGCTTTCTGTTTACAAATCCCAGTGATGGGACTGAGCTCCACATGTCTCTCAGGGATGCACGGGTCTGGCATGGCTGAATTGAAATTGTCAAGTGCAGTCTTGGCTAGACCTCATCTTTCACATCTTCTCCAGGCTATGCTGAACAAGCAATAGCCAAGCCATCCTTACCTGATACTGCCTGTGCACTCAGCTACTACAATACTGATCTTCGGCATACTCATGAGAAACTTACAAAAATTTGGAAGAAAACTGCTTTTGCAGGAAGCAAGCACAAAGAGAGGTTGTTTCAAACTGACAAGCAAATCCATTCTGCAGCCAATTTAAGAAGCGAGAAAACCTTGTGCATTACAGAAGAAGTTCGTGTTAGCCAAAAGGGCTGCTGTTTTTGCATCTGAACCTTTAGATGCTTGATCAGTTTGGTGGTGTGCTGTATATAGAACAGCTACCGGAGTAAGCAATGATTTTAGTCAAATCATTTATGCTTTGAGATAACAGAAATTACTGGCACAGGGGAAGGCAAAGGAAGTGTGAGGTTTGAGATATACTCTGACAACTTCAGGGTACCTCAGTTCTCCGGACTTCCATTGAGTCCTGCTGGCACTCCTGTGGCTCAGTGAGATGTGAAGGTGTTGTCAGGGGGGTGCACATCAGGGAACAATGGCGAATGAGTCAAGAAGACTGAGATCACTGACGTTCATGTGTAAACCTCTCCGCACCCAATCCTGCTCAGAGGAAATCCCAAGGACAACTGTGCAAGACAAGCAATCAAATTCACTGTAGTAGTGGGGATTGTGCCAAATTAGGTGAATGGACTTACACCCACTTTTTCTGAAGGGATAATGAAACAACTTTCTAGGGACAGTCTCATCTTTGAGAGACTCTTGTGGTGGATTAACTGGCTTTTACACTACTTTTCAAGCTTTCAGTGTTATCCCTTCATTCTGACAATAATGATATTAACAATTATTATTTCTAGTGCATAACATTTCTTCTTCAGAAACCCATAAGTGGATAGGTATTGTGAAAAACAGAACTTGAGTAACAATTCGTGATATGCAAAACCCTTCCTGAGATTAAGTGTGTCATTGACCTACAGACATATTCAAATAAATGAATGTAAAACCAGACATTTCAGGTGACCAGGAAGATTTACCCATGTTGCCTACCTGCTCTTCCTTGCAGTGTTCTCAACTGCTAAACAATATACGTACAATGTACCTCCTCTCGTCTACTTTTCAGGTCCTTCTCTGTCTAACAAGGCTTGAGAACAGATAGTAGTTTATTTTTACAGTAAGCATTATACCACCAAAACTAGATTAATTGCCAAAAGATAAAATCAGAAATATTGAAATGGACTAGCTTGATGGATTCTAATTAATTATGGCCACCAGTGCTATAATCAGAGAATGTTCACTGTGTAATGGAGATATTTGGTTTCAGCTGGATAGTCTTTCCCTTTCTGGTTTCACCCCTGCAATTCCAAAAGGCTGAACTGGGGAATCATAATTCAGAATCAAAAACAATGTCTTCCCTCTGTTATAATCAAACTCACCTTTATGAAATCACTTCATGAAATCACTTTATGAAAAGTGATCATTTTGTGCAGGCAGCTTGTGTGATGTTGAGCACGTTCATGTACCTCCATGCCTCAGTTAGGTATTATCATGACCTACAGTGAACTTAATTCTTACAAGACCTGTGCCAGGCTGTGTAGTGATATGATCTTGGTGGTGAGAGGAGGCGGACACCTGCATGGATATGCCATGTACCATTAGATGGGACACACGTACCTGGGGCTTACTCACTAGATAGTTGAAGAAACAAGGTTTATATTCCACAGAGGAAGCGCTGAAACAAAGTGCAGACAAAACACTTCCCCAGGAATGGAAAGCAAGGTTCAAGTCCCAGAATATTTCCTGGCCTTTGACTGCTCTATTTTGCATGTGCTCATTTAAGGGCAGAGTTCAGTAAGTAGTGCCAAGCAGACTTTCATAGCTTGAGCATCCAAATGGCGCAGAGAAGCCAAGTTCCACTGAAAACACTGCGGCAAGTGCAGGTCACGTCCCTGCTGGCTGCCGTAAGATGCTGTGCCACTGTCACAAAAGTTTTATGATGTGGTCTTATGTTGCCTGATCATGTGTAGCTTCCCAAAGAGCACAGCTGTATTGTAATACAATCACATTTTTTCTGAAAAGTGACAAGTATTTGAGTTAAATGCAAATCAAAATCCTCTGCTCTCTTAACTCAGTTCAGCCTCCCTCTGAACGTTCTGTCTTTGGTTGAGCCCACGACTGCAGAGGGATCACGCAATCTCCTTTCCTAAGAATATTTTCAGTTCTGCTAAACCCAAGGGGTAGTAAAAATCTTGTCAGAAGCCAAAACTCATGAGACTTCAAAACCAAAAAGGTTTTGACAAGTTCAGCTCCTGGGCTGTTCTCCCGCAACCACCCAAAATCACCGGAAAAGTTTTCTGTGATTGAAAGTGGAAGTGACAAGAGATTTACTGCCATGTTGCCCAAAGATTTGTAAAACACTTCAATCTGGCCTCATCTTCCAGTTCAAATTCAATTGAGTGTCTGTCAGGTTTATTCTATTTTTTCTTATGCCTGAAAATAGTCTCAGTGCCATGAGGAATGGCAGAGGACTAAAAACCAGTATGTACTTTTTTGGCACATAGCGGGGTTATAAAAGTTATAATATTAATTGTTAATTATTAAAGAAATATGTAACACATGTGGTGAATATTTTCCATATTACCTTATTTCTTACAAACCCAGTAAGTAAACTGTCCCTTTGCCATGGGGTGGTGACTTGTATCCTTTTGATTCCATTGAACTTGGCCTTCCCCCACATTTGTGAGTGACCTGATTTCCCAGCAGTGTGTTGCCACAGAATTCCTAGAATACTGAATAAAGTACTGAAATGCAGTTTTACTCTGGGATACATAGAAGCACATTAAATTTGTATTGATTGAAGACCTGTGGCCATCTTCCAAAATACATATTTCTTTTTCATTTGTTATGGACAGGCAATTAACTTGCTTTAATATAAACTAGAGTTTAAAATAGCCACTTAGGTTCCCTGCCCTGGAAGGTGCAGTTAATTACATCTTTACAAAATACACTGCATAGCCAGATATTTGGGATATAGCTGATATCAGACAGAATTCTTATGGCAGGCCATCACAAACACAGTATATATAGTAAACCAAAGCCTTTCAGAGAAATCACAAATACTTAACATTATCCCAGGACCAGGATTCTTAGGGGAAATCCAGTCTTCCCAGATAAGGCATCGGCTCAGCTCAGCAGAGGGCTTTTAGAGAGCTTGCTAGAGTGAGGCGAGATGGTCTGTGTTCATCTCTGATGGGCTTAGCTCCCATAGTTGTCGTGGGGCAGAAAAAGTACTGCAGCTGCTGAGTAGAACAGTGAGTTTGGGGAGTATTTTCTTTCCCTTTGGAGGTTTTGTGAGTTCCACAAGTCCCAGTCTCTGCAGATAAATCAGAACAAGAGGATGACAGCACAGGTAAGTGCAGCAGGAGCTAGGAGATGTCCAGGAGATATGTGCCTCTCTACCCCTGCCTACAGGTAATGGCGTATCAGATACCTGACTTTTAAGCAGGGAACAATCAGGAGAAGCTCAAGCTGGGGAGACAACAGTGGATTTGCCCTGGGTAGGTGTCCACCAACTAAAAGCTGATGTGTGAACTGCTCATTCTAGGTTCCCAACAGAGAAGCTGAGCTTTGAAAGTGCAGCTCAACTCATCCTGAGCTAAAATGGGGTGTCCATTCTGTGTTAAAAGGTTGCTGAAGGAAAGGCCTGAGCAAGGGAGCTGTTATGAGGACAGTAATCCCCTTTACTGACTCGATGGATCCTTTCATGAGCTCCAATGGTTATTCATGATTCTGCAAGGATCCTTTTATTGCATTTTCTGGCTACCTGTACAAAAAGCAGTTGCAGCTTGGCCTGTGGGGGACCCCTACCCTCATCTGTGCCTGGGGAGTTTCCATGCCAGGCATGCACTGCTGACAGCCTCAGTGGGGCTTAGAGAGGCCTTGAGTATGCCACAATGGGGTAAAACTGCAGCCGCTGCTTGCAGCCCAACGGCTGATGGTACTTTGAAGGTAGGCTGGAGTTAGCCTGGAGAAGCTGGGATTTTTCTTTAGATGCCATAAGCTTGCACAGCCTGATATGTCCACAGTGGGAATGTGGTGAGTGGTCTTGGCTCTCCTAAGTACTAATGGAAAAGTAGCATGCCAAATACAGAGGCATGCCCTGTCTTCTTACCCTCGTTGCACAGCAGTGATGAAGCTGCAAATCAGAGATTAGTACCCAGGGATTAAAACTGTTAAAGCACAGCTTGTAGAGCAATACCTGGAGCTGTTTCAGTGTTGCTCACCAGTCTGTCCACTGGTACAGAGAGGAGGAGTACAGAAGGGAGGCAGACCATGAGCCTTCCTTTTGGTGGGCAGTAAACGAAGGGAAATTCTTGTGTACCTGTAACACGCAGCCTGACATAGAGGTGTTACTGCTATGGACCTATCTTCACATGGAGATGTTTTTAGTTGCATTTAATCCTTTGGAATTTGATGAAATTGAGTACTGGAAAGCAAATGGCACACCCTTCCCTGCCAGCCTCAGGCAACTGAAATACCCAGACTTCCAGAGGGGAGAGCTTTAAAGCCATGAGCCATTTCAAAGGCAATTTCTTCTAAAAATCAGATGAGTTAAACATAATGAATGATATTTAGTTCCATTTGCTCTTTCAGGTGTCTGAAATAGACAGCTCCATGCAGAGAAATTACCCTGTTCCTCCATAAGTGATCTTTATTTGAAATCTAATAGTGCCACAGCAGCCTTCTGTGCTCAGAGCTGGAGTGATTGACACTGTGTTACGGCAGCTATGCCACGAACTGTGTGGGCTGTCTTGAAGCTTTGCTTGGTATTCACAGCATCAGTGCTCTCAAACCCATAAATTACATCATTAAAAAACCAAAACTGTAGAGATGCAAGTTAAAACTGTGTCAGACTGAGTTTTCCTGGTGTTCTGCAGGCTGCAGGGAGCTGGCAGTCAGAGGGAAGGAATATGTACAGATGGATCGAAGGTGAAGGACCTGGAAGCATCAGGCTCTGGGCATTGTGAAAGCTGTAGGGATGTGCTATGCACAGTCAAATACAATCTCAGTCTGTCACCAATAACGCTCATTTCAGGGGTGACAACTGGGCCATAACTCATCTCAGGGTGTTAGATTTCTCAATCAAAGCTGTTCAATAAAAGAGGTTTTTGCTTTTTCTCTGATTCAGATGTTAAGTAATGAAACAAGCAAACATGTTGTTGGACATGGGGGTCTAGTAAGCAATATAGAAAATACAGCAGTGCAGACCCAAAGAGTAAGGTGTTGTAATGCCATCACAGGTCCCTTGGCAGTAGGGCACTTAATAGGGTTTCTGCACCAGGAGGAATTTCATCCTTCCCCAGAGGCATCCCCCTTCCAGGTTGGGCTGTTTGGCTTCTTTTGTCACTGTTTTGAATCTGCCACCTGGTAAATTGACTGTATCAATGAGGTAGTGAACATAATTTCCTGTTAAAGTCTCCACATCTTTCAATGTTTTCAGGAGCTCTCTCATCTGCTTTCTCAGCCATGTCTTCTCCAGACTGAAAGGTCCTAGTCTGCCCAGTCACTTTGCACAGCAGCCTTTGGCCATCCTTCTCCCCTCTTTTTGTATCTTTCTCAGTTCCCCTTCACTTCTGAAATGAAGAGAGCTGTACCACGCATGGTTTGCTGACAGCCACCACGATGTCCCTTGCTGTGCCTTTCCCAATTCCATTTCTAAGCTCCCATCTGACTTCTCCTGAGCACTGACCTGACGTTTTTGCAAACCTTTCTCAGTGAGCACTGGAAACCATTGGCTTTGCCCGAGTCATGTAGCAGTGAACATGCTGAGGACTCATACATGTGTTAAACCTTGCCCTTGTTGGGTTTGGGGTGTAAGCATGAGAGAGCTCTTCCTCCTATTAGGATGAAAAGCCAGAAAACTGCAAAGGGCTTCTTGACACATCCTCAGGAGCCCTTCCCCATCTCCCCTGGTTGTTTCTGATGCATTCACTTGGTGTACATTAGTTGTCAGTGCTAAGCTGGCTCTGCTATAGGACCTCATCCCCCAGCTCCCCACTGGGGATTTCCTTGGCTCCCGTGCACCATGCTGCCTGTCCCTGCCCACAGGCAAGAGACTTCTCAGTTTTGATCCACCTCTGCAAACCCTCGTGATTGCTGATATCGACTCATAGGGTTTTTTTTCTGGTGGGGGAGCCTGGAATAAGGGAAAATAGGATTATTTTTGCACCTTGGGGGTTGGCCATGAGCTGAACAGACCTGAAGTGAGTTTTTTGCATGCAATTTTCTACACAGCAGGTTGATGTGGTGGGTGGAAACAGCATTTTTGCGTCCCTGGTTTGGAAACTTGCAGCTTAGAGTATGTGTAAGTAGCAGGTCTGAAGCGAAGGAGACCTGGCTTGCTCAGATCTCACTCCTGAGGTGGGTTGTGTTTTCTTGCTTCTAGTGCTAAGAAAGAGAAGGAAAAGAAATTATTTCCACAGCACAGGGTGTAGAATTTGAAAACACTTTATTTTCTTGTCACAAAAAATTACATACCTATACAACTTTACCTATACCTATGTATTTAAAAGAACCTTGGCTGGAATGGATTGCTAATGAGCACGCTTTTCAGGATTACCAGTGTTTCATGCTACATGAGATTGTCTGGCTGCTGTCCCCATGGTTCATGCTATGAACATTCCACATTGCTGCAGAACGGATGGGCACAAGCCACAGGGTTTGTGTGCATGAGGTGAACCATGCTGGCAGCAGCGCAGAGGCTCTGCAGCTGGCCACAGCTGCCGATGGACATGCTGCTTGTGCCCAGGAAGCTGAGCATCTTTTGGGGCACCTTCTTGGGAAGGCAGCAACACTTCCTCATGTAGCACAGAGGGGAGAACGACACCAGGCAAGCATAGGCTCTGCATCCAGGTGAGGCACTGAACAGCCTGTGTTAAAACCATCCCCACTCTCACGTTTGAAATTAGGGCTACAAAGAGAGGGCTTCATAAAATGCTTAAAATCATAGAATCATAGAATAGTTAGCGTTGGAAAGGACCTTAAGATCATCTAGTTCCAACTCCCTGTTCTCACTGAAAGAGGCATAAGGGATTTTGCAAGTGGATTCAATGGGAATGACACCTGGAGCTGATACTTGCAAGGGGATGATCTCCCGCACAAGGGGTCTGCTCAGAGAAAGCTGCAATGGGCATCACAAAAAGCAGCTCCTGGAAAGGGAAGGGTGCACTGGGCATCTCCTACCTGAGCTGCCACGGGCAAGGAAAGGGGGTATGTGGGAGAGCCCAGTCGCCAAGGGATACGACCAGTGGCAGGAACAGGAGATGGCTCTGAAAACGCTTCCTAGGCCAAGAGCGGGGAGCTCCTGCTGTTTGGCATAAACCCTCTTTAAAATACCTAATAAAAATCGGCATTTCACATTTCATAATGCTAATTCCAGTGGCTATGTGGGTAGAATCGAAAGCATGTGCTGTAGCTGGATCATCCAAAGGCGCAGAAAAAAAGTATATTTAACTCCTTTGGGAGACCCAGGTTTCACATTAGTGCCGTGTCCCCGTCATGTCTCCTGTGACCTACCTGCCCAGGGACCATGCAGGGGGATGCTCATCGGTGGCACTTCTGCTCCCTGTGTGATTGGTAAAGGAAAAGTGCTGGGAGCCCCTCATTTCCCCCACATCTCATGGTGCTGATGCCACTGTACAGGCCACAGCCTAACTGTGGTCCAAAAGGGCAGCAGGGATTCCTGTGCCAGTGCACATCAAGGGGAGTAGCTTCAGCTGGTGTCACCGTGGTAGCTGCTTGATGATAGCACCTTCCCTATGAGGTTGCACTGCTTTTTGGAGTAGTGGGTTTTTAATGGGAACAGTGGGAGCAGTGATAGCACTGGAACATTGTGGCATTGTCACTTAATGGTATTCAAGCTCCAGTCCCTCCGGCAGCAGCATCAGGATCCCCATCTTTTTATGGGACTACCAGATGGCTTTGCAGAGACCCAGGCACTGGGACAAGGAATGATCTGCAGAGGTTGCTGCTGGAGTGAGAACAATGTTTTATACATGTCAGGCTGGGGCTCCGGCCAAGGCAGACCTGATTTTTATCCTGGTGTTTTAGCAGGCAGAATGGATGCCAAATCACAGTGCCTGAGAAAAACAACAAAAAACCCCCTGGGGGGAGGTTTATATGGTGGTTGCTGCTCCTTAGTTAAAAATAGTGTGTATAGTTTCTAGGAATGGTTTCAGAAAGGCAGAAGTTTGGAGCAAGAGGTAATGTCTTTTATTAGACAAACAGATATTGCTGAAATAAACCACCAGGCTATTCTCACAGCTACATTACTGCTGTACCATGATTCAGTTATTAATAAATACAGTCTTACAAGTCAAAAGTGGTCTGTTCAAGGCCCTTTGGAAATTAACTTGAATTGTGCCATTACTTGTGATGGTGGTTGCTGCTGTACAAATATACCCAGAGATGACATTAGCTTTGCTCTTTAATTGAGGACTAACGCCTTTCCGCAGGAAGGTGTTTCATAGCTGATTATATATATGTTCCTTTGCACCAAATGACACCTGCTGTCATAATAGCTTCCATTTTTATTGCAATATAATACAAATGATCTCAAAAGGCTTCCTAAATTACTGAAAGATCTACAGGAGGGAACAAGATATTTTTAAACCTTTATGCATGGAGCCTGTTTTTCTGTCTTCTTTTAGAAAGTACTTTTTTATTATTTAATTTGACTCCTAGAAATTATTGGGAATATCAAAGGGGGGGTTCTTTTGTTTTATTGCAGGAAACCACTGAATAATGAACTAATGGACATCGGATGGCTTCTTTGCTTCCCCGCAATTGAAAGGATGTAATTCTAAATACTTGGAGAAAAGAGAGAGCCCCCTTCATGCTGCAAGTACAGATTCCGGAGAAGTTATAAAAGAAGTTAGTTCAGTAAAAAATACCTCTCACTCAGTCTGACCACCTTTCACTTTCCTGCTCCCTTTGTTTTCCCACTTGTTCATGGAGCTTTCCAGATTCTACAAGGCTTTGTTTTCCCTAGAAAAAGCGAGCAAAACCTGTTTGCCTCCCCTATGACTTTAATAATAAATCTGTCATACTCTGCCCGATGCCTCATAAAGAAAAGACAACAACTAACAAATTACAACCCTTCAGCAGATATTGGCAGCGCTGGCATAAATTCAATCTGCCCATGGGTGGACAACGGAGTAACATAAAAGCGGAGTTTATATACGCTCCTGACAATAGCTGAAGGCTCTCCTGGCACAGCCTGAAGGTTCATGACCCATAAATATTTCTCCCCTGGCAATTGCAATCTCAGCCTCCTGCTACAGCAGAACTTGTAAAAGCTATAGACAGCCTATTGCTCTTTTGGGACTTACAGGGTCCCCTTGCAGATTTTATGAGTATCAATCACAGGCATTATCTTGTAAGACTTACAGGTTACCAGCTGGTCTGGTGTGTAAAAGTGCTGCTTGCAGTGCTGGAGATTGGAAATGTCATGAATTTTAATGATTTCTGTTTATGGGATATGCGAGAAAATGACATTTTCATCCTTTAGAACTTGAAGCTTCTTTTAACAGGGCAAGGATCTGATCTGAGTGTCGCCAGACACACGTGAAAAACAGATTTTACCTACATAACAGTTGTTTTCACAGTGCTTCAGACCTCTTAGAGAGGACTCGGAGGTGATCAGACACATGCTGCTGGCAAGGCATTGGCTTCCCTTAGTCATACAGGCACCAACACCCTGGTTTAATGGAACAAAACAATGTAAAGAAAACCCAGTCTTTTTATACGTCAATCCATTTATTTCAGATTGGTTGGTAGAGCTTTTCAGACACCCATCTGTCAGAAAAGGAATAAACCCTTGCTTGCTATTCCACATTTTTTGGTGTCTTTCCTTTTGTGTCTGTTCCTTGTATTTGGTCTTGGCAGATTGAGGCTGCAGAGACATCTGTGACTTCAGTGTATTTCTACATAGGAAATACAAGTCTTTGAGCTCAATTTCTCCATATGTCTCTTTCAGCTTTCTATTATTAGAAGGCAAACATCTTGAATGGGTTGCCAGCTAGCTATATGCAGGCCTGCCAATTCCATATTCTAGGTTGCAGATATTTTCACGCTTGTCTTTTGGTATCTTTGGAATCTGCCTGGTGAAAAAGGGAAGTCATTATTTGACTATTGGCTTATATGAATGAGTCATTAAATTTGATAAAACACATGGGAGAGCATTTCTGAGTAGGTCTCTGCTTCACCTCTTGTCCTAGTGCCTTTCAAGGGAAGACTAAGAACATTTTCATGCTCCTGACATCAGAATATGGGGCTCCTTCCTGTGTTAGTCAAGAAAATAAATGAGATGCTGGTGTCTCCCCCACAGTGCACCCCCAAAAGTGATGTTCTGCCCCTGTATGTGCAAAGAGGAAAATGAGAGACTGGGACAGGGGAATCTGGTACCTGGAGAGACTTTCACAATTCATACCTCCTGTTTGTATCCAAACGCAGCCTGCTCCTCTTGCTCCCTCTCAGAAGAGAAGTCACCGTGTAGCCACAGGAACAACAATCCCCAAAAGGAAAATCAACCCAATACCAGTATTTTAAAATACACATGAAAATTGTACGGAAAATAATAAACTCAAGTGTGTCTGCTGCCTCATTGCAAGAGCACAGGAGTTTACTGGGAGAATGAGGACACTGTCCCAGCTCTTGTCTTGGCTTTTACACTCTCCACACTGAACCCACACAGGAAAGCACGATGAGGAATATATCACTTCATTTTCCTCATATCAAGTGCCATCAGACCCATGCTGCAAACAGTGGTCCCTCAGAGGCAGAACAAATGTGCCATGTGCTGAAGATATACCAAGAGTGTCACCCAACCTGGTGCAGTGAGACCCTCCTATAAAATGACCCTTTTAAAACCAGGCAGCATTTCAAAGCTCCTCTGTATATGACTTAGATTCAGCTCATGTGCTGAGGGGCTGAGCTTTTAGGATGCCCTGGGCTTGCTCCCTGCGTGCTGCAGGAAAGCACAGCCAGGCACTGTGTAAAACCCGGGTGTCGGGATGCTGCAGACCACCACTCTCCTCCTCATCCCCACCAGGGCTTGGATGAGGGTTAAAATGAGCTTCACTCCAGAGAAAGCATCTCCTCACTGAGGTAATACATCACTGCCTTGCAGTGACACTAATGCATGGGAAACGCACTGCTTTTTGGTTTAGGTGGTAAATACTGATTCTGTGATAACTGTGCTACAAAAATGCTTAAAGGAGCAATTTGAGATGAGGATTGTCCTTGTGGCAGGTGCTGTGGCATCTCACCACACTCATGGGGCTCATGGGTACAACAGGCAGCAAAGGGGAACGATATAATTTCCTTTTTAACAGTAATGCTAATGTACCATCTTGGCCAAGGTCAGCTGGGAAATTGAAGAGCATTGATGGATTAAAAAAAGCCAATGAGCTGATTTTGTGGTGAAAATGTTTGCTCTCTGCAGCTAGATGCCTCTGAGACCTTCCAGCCTTCAGTGCTGGTGCATGCTCCAGGTTTGCCTCCTTATGTCCTGATCAGTCTCCATCTCCTCTCTCAGTTTAAAATGTTGGCTGATCCATTCCTTTTACTTCCAGCATAAATCATGCATCAAGCTCATTAGAAACATTCTGGTTTCCCTCAGGACACCTGGAAGATGTCCCAGCAGGAGCAAAGAATTTTCTGCAGGGATGCATGGAAAGGGGAGTAATTGCCATGAAAGAGCATCCTTAAAATAAACACAAGGATAAACCAGGTTCTGTGCTGGATGTGGCTTATCAAAGAAAGTGGTTGCAGAATGGGTGGATAATGCTCAGACACTCTGGAGCCCTTTGCTGGCTACCAAAAGCAGCTTCAATCCGCTGCTTCTCCCTTCTTCCTTGTCCCCAGGGCGACTGGTGGTGTGAAGTGCAGAGCTATGGGCTGCTTCTGAGGCACAAGAGCACCAGGCTGCTTCTGAGACACAAGATACTGTGTATTGCCTATGGCAGGTTACCGACTTCTCCTGAACATCTCTAAACAAGTGAGTGGTTAAAAATAAAACAGGCATCAAACCCCCAAAATCTTTGGGGTATGAATCTGACCCACTGCAAATATTGTTAATGGCTCCTCACTTTTGTAGAGGGTTTATGCACCGCTTTGGGCCCAGGGCCTCTTCCTGGATGTGGTGCATCAGCAGTGCTGTTTCCTTTCCTTTGAAGTGCTATGTCCATAGCCTTTTGCATATCTTAATGCAAATATGGATGTAGCACTGAGTTGCACAAAGCCTCACTTCAGCTCTTTTCCTTTAGCCTTGAAATATAAGCAGATAATTATTCTGTAAGTTGAGACTGAGCTGATATAGCAGGAGCAGATTTGATGCTCTTTCACAGCCTGTGCCAGTTGAGTCCTGGACAATGAAGGGAGTGGTGGACTTCGTGGTCTGTAGACCAGATGTCCCTGGGTTGCTGGTGTGAGGGCTGCTGCACGGATCAGTGGTGTTAGACTTGCCCTGAATGTATGTGTCCTTCGGGTCTAGTGTAGTCAGGCACAGCCTGTGCCTCTCAGTTCTTCTGCATTTGCTTTGGGCTATTAACCTTTGCATAGATGCCCAGCATTTCAAGACTTGCCACATTTGGTGCTTGAGTGTGTGTGCAGGCAGGGAGGAATGAGAAAAGACACCAGCAGTAGTAGGATTTGGGTTTGGGGCAAGAGGAGAAGTTTGCCACACCATGGGGATTCATGGGGAGGACTGAGGATGTTGGGATGGTCTGAGTGATAAATGCTCTGAGGGACAGCCAGGTTTAGCAGGCTGGGAAGCTGTAGGTGAGAGAACAGACATCCAAGGGAAACCCAGCTTTTTGGGTTCTGGCATGCAGGGAAGAACTGAAAAGTCCAATATGCCAGAAAAGCCTGCACAGATTACAATGATAATACAGATAATTAATACAAGCTCTTACCTACTAATAGTGTTTAATAATGAAAATGTCTTGTGTGTACTAATAGCATCTAATAGTAGGAAATTAATAACATCTGGGGTTTTAATAGTAGACTACGGACATCTGATTTATAATCTGAAAACAGCTCACACCCTGTTGTCTGTGGAACCCCTACTGTCCACATGTCAGAGCCTGAGAGGAATATATTTCTTTTTTAGCTCTTTATCCTTGCTGGAGGCATGAATAAACACAACAAGCTTCCTAATACATATAGCAACAGCCATTATAGCCAGTGCTGTAACGGACAAGGACATGTATCCTGTAAAATAGAACAATTTAAATGAAAAAAGGGTGGAAAAATAACAGCCAATCAAGCAAACATGCCATGGTTTAGTCTGCTGAGGAGGAACGTGCTTCTGAAATGCTTATCAGTCTTTTCTCCTTCAATTCAGCATCTAATGCACTTGGCTGCAGAAGGCAGTGCATATCCCGAGCATCATTTTTTGACATTGCTTTTACAGTGAAGAGGCAAAGAGGCTTCCTCTGGTGTGGCACTGAAGGCTCTCTGGTTCTGTGCAGTGCTGTGGGCTCCCATCATGGAGGGGACATCAAGGACATGACTTGACCTGTTTTTCTCCAGGATGTGGATGGCTTCTCCTCCTCAGCTGATGGCCTACAAAGGGGGCCTACAAGGATGCTGGGGAGGGACTCTTCATCAGGGAGTAGAGCGACAGGACAAGGGGTAATGGGTTTAAACTTAAACAGGGGAAGTTCAGGTTAGATATAAGTAAGAAGTTCTTTACAGCGAAAGTGGTGAGGCACTGGAGTGGGTTGCCCAAGGAAGTTGTGAATGCTCCATCCCTGGCAGTGTTCAAGGCCCGGCTGGACAGAGCCTTGGGCGACATGGTTTAGTGCGAGGTGTCCCTGCCCATGGCGGGGGGTTGGACCCAGATCATCTTTCCAACCCAAACCATTCTATGATTCTATGTCACCCAATTTCATCACAGTTCATAGCCACGTGTGAAGGATCTGTAGAACAAGATGTCTGTAGGACACCAGAAACAAGATCCAGCTGGTCCGTGGGGAATGTCCTACACCTCAAATCCTCTGATTGTTTCTATGGGGAAAAAGTGCTCCACAGCTCTGGCCTGTCTCTGTGGCCCCATCATAGAATCATAGAATTGTTAGGATTGAAAAGGACTTTAAGATCATCCTTCCTATGGAAACTATGGTGGGTGAGTGGATTAATTTGCCCTGGTAGAGGCCAGATTATAATGGAGGGATCGCCAAGATCTGGCAGACTGGAAACATTTCTAATGTCCCATCTTAGAAATAGCACAGTGATGTCCAGCACTTTCTCCCCTGGTTTAGGAAGTAAGTCCCAGTGAAAGATGCTGATTAGCTGGTTTTGAGATGATGCAGCTCCAGCTGGAGCTGGGGTGAAAGCCTGTTCTACATCCCTTCAGGGACCAGCCTGAGCCTTCTGGGGGACTTCCTCTGGCACAGATGTGCTCTCTGCTGCCGCTGGCATCCATCAGGGAAACTTCCCGAGATGATGAGGGCTACGGCAATGCTGCCTGCCACACACAATGACAGGTCTGTTGCTCTCAGGACAGACACTGAAATAATCCAACCTTGCCCACTTTTTCTCAGCCATCTTCAGCACGGGTCCAAAGATCTGCGGTGTTGCAGGATGAGCCCAAGGCTAACTCTCCTGCAGTGGTGTAGCCCTGAGAAGTCACGTAGACACAGCCATCAGCAGCCCAGCCCCTTCCTCAAGCTGAAGCTATGGGTTCATTTTGCATTTTAAACATTTCTGTAGCTGCAGCCACTGCTTTAGGTGAATTACCAGCTGGGACAAGATGCACAATTAAATATATCCCGGGTGTGTCATGACTATTATACTGTCTATAATGTTCAGTAATTGTAGCTAATGCTTTGCTCGTAGAAGGTAGGTTCAACATTTGCAGCAAGAAGCAAAAGGTAGCAGTCCAATGAAACCTCCGTGGCCAAATCTGCAATATATATAAGGATGTGTTGCTCTATCCTATATGACTTTCCACTTTCCTTGGGCAAGGAGAGACCTTCCTTAAGCCAGTTTTGACTTGTAATAAGCTGCAAACCACATAGCTTTGTAGTAAGCTCTGCAGTATGTGGTATAAGTAGAGGAATATGAGTTATAATGACCTTGAAAGAAAACAGTGGCTTCTGCCTGCTAGGTCAGGCAGTACAGTAGCATACCAGAAATAATCAAGGGACTCATTCTCCAGCTAATTAAAGGCTTGAAAATATAATTTCATGTTGTGATTGTTTGCAATTAGTCACAGATGCTACTGATCACTTGCTGTGCCATTATTTTTTCCATGAATATACTAAGAAATGCATTTTAAAGTGAAATCAAAGGCCTAGAATTTAAGGTAAGATTTGACAAAGCTGCATCTTTCATGTACTTTATAAAGAATTATTAACTAAAGAAAATAGTTGTGAATTTCTTCAGTATAACACACATTACACACACATTTGTTACATGGTTTATACACTGCTAAATGCAGATATCCTCAGGGTAGCTTCATAGTTAGTGGGGAGAAGAAGACAACTTGCCCACTCACCTTCAGATGTCTGTCGTGGGAGAAAATTAATCACAACACCAAAAAGTATGTATATTCACAATTTCTTTTCATTTCTCTGTACCTAGGAGGTTTGTTGTGCCTGTCTCGGATGTAGGTGTGAGTTGCACACAGCTAAATGTACATGAGAGGGATCTGGGGAAGTGTGTGACCATCATGGTTTGGATTTGGTGGAATTCCCAATCCTGATTTACGCCATTGGAGAAATCTTCAGCAATCATGTTTTATGGAGACCCTAGCACCTACAGGAGCAAGTACTGCAGGGAATGGCTTCCTGCAGGGCTTGAGCATGTGATGGGCATTAAGTTGTTCAGCCTCATTTGCTCCTGACAGCACAAGGCCATAGAAACGCATGCTGCTAGGAACAAACATTCACCTGGGAGTCACCTCACCCAACTCAGGGTCTACGTCCGTTGCCTAAGTCTAAGCTTGTCACACCAATGAATTTCTAAAGCCAGCGAAGAGGAACATGTACTTCCAGGAGGGATTTGGTATATCTCAAGAGAAATGGGAAGACACTCTGTTGGTGATGCCTGTTGGTCTCCATTGGGCACACCAAGGCAGCCAAGGGCCAGCATCCAGGCGTGTGCAGTGAGGTGAAGCAATTCAGATGTTTGCAGCTGAGTTGTCATCTTCACAGGAATTGAAGGTATGGTTTTGAGAGTAAGTTCCTAAAACAATCCCTCGTCCTGAGTCCAGCCTCTTCTCCTTTTATTAAGATAATAGTGTAGCTAAACCAGAGTAAGATGGAGGAGACCAGGTTGAATGTAACAACCCAGCCTGAGCGTGTAACAGCATGGTGTGATTGCCATTTTCCTTGTCTTTCCCATCCTCTTTTGCTGGCAGGTTATGGCCAGCCCTCGCACTCTGTCTGTTGCTTCCCATCAGCAGCAGGACAAGGCACTGCTGATAAACATGCTTCTGTGGGGCAGTGAGTGCATTTCTTTTTATTCTTAAGATAAATCAAAATGTTATGGATAAAGCACTTCACTGTGTAGTTTCCTGACTGATAAAACTTCATCCCAAAGCTTAGGAGCACAAGTCCCTGCAGAATTGACTTGGCACAGAAAGTCAATAGTGACAAATGTAATATTAGATTATTGTTGCAGGGGATGAAACCCTCCATCTGGAGGGGAGAGATTGCATGGTCTCAGTGGGTTTTTAATAACTAACTTTTCAGATTGATTGTACAACGTCTCTCTAGACACTGGTTTGCCATCGTTACTTAACGTTATAGAATGAGCTGCCTGTATTTGCGTCTAGGCCTTTTGGTTTAAAGGAGAAGTAAATAGGTACGTGAAAGAACAAAGTAGGATTCATACAAGCTGTATATCCCACACAAGAATCAAGAGTGCTTTTCTGTCCTTCCATCCTCAAAAAAATCCTCATGGATCTGAAGAGTCTTTAAATAATAAATAATTTTAAAAAGAGACCTTTTTCTTTACTTTCTGTATTTTCACATTAAGGATTACTCATCTCTACTTTATTTGAAACAAGTTACCTATGTTCCGTAGGCTTCCATCAGGCTGTTAATGTGGCATTGATCCGAACAAAATGTAGCTCTTTTTACATTACTGTGATGGCCAACCTTGGAGAGAAACTCCATTATCCTCTGTGTACCAGCTGAGTGGACATTTTTCTTTTGGGTTGACTGTGCTGATATTTCCCTGTAGTAGTTTTCTAGATTAATGGCAATGTCTTGGATGCAGAGGGACTGCTGGAGCGAGGTTAAATTAATGAATGATATCATAGGTAGTACTTAAAAGCCTTCGGGATACAAATAGTTGGTAGCAACCAACAGATTGGGTGTCCTGAAGAATAACTTTCCTGTGGGCTGACTGTTAGTCTGAGGAAATAGCTTGGAAGAACTGGGGCTAAGCAAGTATCTTGCTTCTGGTCATGTTTTCCTTCAGGCAAGAAATATCAGAGAATGGTTCTAATGCTCTGCTCCTGGCACCTCAACTAGTTTGGGCAGGATCAATGCCAGAATCTTCCTACTTCACCTCCTTACACAGCATTACATAACAACAGACCTGTACTCAGTCCCCAGCAGCAACAGAGGCTTTAGATGTTTCTGGTCCTTCCACAACCACTGTTGCTGCTATGCTGGTCTAGGAGCTATTTCTTATGATGCTGGCCCACAGCCAGATGGTTTTGCCTAGGCTGCCATGTGTGCAGCAGTGTGAAGCCTTGGCAGTGAGGAGGGAACTTCTGCCCAAAGTCTGCAGTGCCTGGTGAGGATGCTGTGCCATGGCCACCTGCAAGATGTGCCCATGGCAACTCCTCATCTCAAGGAGGTCACACCTCACACCAGTCCTTATGAGCTCACAGTGGAAAGGGGAAGTAGAAAAGATGACATGAAGTTCTTCTGAACCTCCATCATGAGCACACCACCCCCTCCTCGTCCAAGAAGGTGCAAATATTTGCATGAGCGCTAAGGATTATGACTTGTATGTTTGTGAAGATATTTGTTACCAGACTTGCATGACTGCCAACATTTTGAAAACCTTCTTTGCAGTCTGGCTTTACTCCATCCATGCCAACCTGTTTGGCACAGCCTGTGGTCAAAATGTGGGTCATTAGCCAGGGGCAGTGAGTGTCCGTTTGCCAGTCTAATGACATGTATGGAGTGGTGGCTCCAGTCCTGATCTGTCTGAGCTGTGAACCGTCAGGACAGCCACTGACCTGCTCTGGGAACAGCCCATGCTCCAACAGAGAAAGAGTACAGTGAGGGAAGTGAGCAGGGCCAGACAGGGAGGGGAAAATACAGCAAAGTGGAACAAGTAGAAGAGCACTGGAGTATATGGGAGGAAATCACAGAAGGAAGAAGGGAGAAAAAGAAAATAGCTCGAGGGAGCCACAGAGAGGAGGCAGAGGCAGATCTGGGACATGTGCAAGGCAATTAACCAAATCCATCTTCAACACTTGTGTGTGTTGTGCATCACTGCTGGGCTCCAGGGATGGTATCAGTGTTGGTTTATTGTCTCAGAAGCCATTTTACTTTCTGACTTCCTCTCTTCTCCCTCCTAATTTTTAATAGGCCAATTATCACTGTTGATTAATGGGGAGAATGAAAGGTGGGCAACCTTTATGTGCTATTAATCTTAGTGAGGGCAATAACTAAGTGATATGTCCATGCATGTTACTCTGCAGAACTGAGTGCCTGAAAGCTGCTCGATATTTCATGTGTGGCAGAGATAAACTCGTGAGCAGCATTAACATGAAATAGCTCCAACCAGCTGGGTCAGGAATGAATCTGCACACAGCAACACCCTGTATAGCCTTGCTAACCTGAACACACACTGACTGGTTGAGGAAGGAAAGGTGAAACAGAGACACTGACAGTTACTTCAGTAAAAATTGCCCCTGAGTGATTAAAACCCTTTGCTAAAAGTGCCACCCATTGCAATTCACACAAACCAACTCTGAGGCATATTTTTAGCAACATCCATATGCTACACCATATTACTGCAAGGACTCCTTGCTTAATGAGGGTCAAACGTCCATATATGTTGCCATCATTTTAATAATGCTCAAAGTCATTTTATTTCTATTTGTTTGCATGGGTTAACAGATTCTGCAGATCATCCTAGAGCACTTGTGGTGAGAACTGTGATGTGTCATTAGGATGGCAATAAAACCTGACAAAAACAGACTGCATTTTGTGTGTGCTTCTATGAGCTCTGCTGGATTTTTTTAGACACATATAAAGGCAGTTTGTGCTTTTGTGTTTACCCAGTTCTTGATTTCCATCAGAGTAATAAGTTTTATATCCTATTGAAGACGTGATCTAATTTACCCTGTAGGCAGCAGGAAAATATGAATATTCTCGAATTCTATTTAGGATTTTGGCATGGGAAGAATAAGCCACAGTGCAGCTGGAGGTTAGTGCTGTTTCTCTATGAGCTGCTGTTCAGTGTTTCAGTTGGGTTGTAAACCCTGACCCATCCTCCTTGCTCTTAGATGCACAAGTGGTGCCTGGCCCTCCCCATAAGCGATGGGGTGACCCAGACACCTCCAGGGAAGGGTTGTGGTGCAGAATCACGCAGCTACATTTCTCCCTCGAGAGCCAGGGTGCATCCTGTGCCTGCACCCCCGACACCACAGTATGGGTGCCTTTTTGAAGTTGCTGAGCCCCCATTCTCTCACCCAGACTTGGAAGACCAGTGACCGAATGCCTGCCCTCTCTCACGTATGTACTGGTGTCTAGTCGTCTGTCTTCTCTCAAAGGCTGTCTTTCCACAAGGGAGTTTTGGATTGATTTCCAGGGTCACGCGAGATGATGAGCAGTGTAATCCATGGCAGATCCTCTGGGTTTTTGAGCTTTCTAGAATATGTAGTTAAGTAACTTTGTGTAATTAAATACATTAACTAGCTTATAACACCTTGTTAACTTTCCAGTTCATGGTGTAGCACTCAGAAGGCATGACATGCTATGCTGGTGGAGGTCAGCTGAAAACCAATGAGAAATCAGGGTAATGGTGAAAATGACACAAAGAAAATCATCCCCATTATAAATCTGTGCATCTGATCCCCTTGAGAGACTGCATAACACTGCTCACACGTCCCTAGGATTTTCTAAGCACAAGTTGTCCTGACCTCTGTTATAAATCTCGAAGCCTCCGTTCTCTTCAAGGTGCTTAAATGAGCTGGATAGGCCTTGCTCCATCAGTACACGAGCTGCACCATGGCCATCTGTTTCTCAATGATTATGTCTAGCCTGGGTTAATCTGCTTTTTTAGGGTATGTCATGACGCAAAATACACAGTATGAGCTATCTTGTCCAAGATGGTTTCTTGGCTACTGTAGCTGATGGCCAGGCCCATGGAATTTGGACTAACTGCCTGCCAGGAGACCTTGAGAGATGGGTTTGAAGCTCCTTTTACACCCTGTGTTGCAGGGACCTGCATTAATTTAGCTGTGCTAGGAGACAAGAAATTGCTTTTTTCCATGCTCTTCAGTGTGCAGATCCAGACCTGCTGGTGCTTTGAAACAAGACACTCCCATTTTTCTGAGTTTGGGGAAAAAATGATACATAGGTGCCCAATTTGCTTTTACTTAGAAGTCCTTTTTTACCATCCTTTTTCCCAGCTTCTGATAAATCATGAGGGGATGGAGATGTATGCTGTCACTCTCCTGCTTGGATGATCCCCTCTCCCCATGGGGTAAATAGCATGGCTAGAAGTGGTGATTTATAGTCATGCTGTCTTCTGAGATTGTCTTCAAAAACACCCACTTTGCAAGTAGCTGAGAAACAACTCACCCCTTCGCTAAGGGGAACTGAGCAGGGACTGCAGAGTCATGCCTTAAGTTCAGATAATTTGCTTTCAACAGACTGGAGCACATAAACCAGAACAAGGTCTTTTAAGGTCCAAATAGAGTTTGCTTTTGGAAAAACCTCGCATACGAATATGAGGTTGAATTAGCCAAACCCTGAGAAGATCCAGGTCAGCACATGCAGACAATGATGTAGGTCCCTATGCAGCCAACAAAGATGGGCTTCTCCTGTCTTTGTGTGCTGGCTCTGGTGTGGATCACACGCTTCATAGCCACCACCCCAGATAATGTAGCTCTGTCAGCTAAAGTTTCAGCTTTTATTTATTTGCTTTGTTTTCAGTCAGTTTTCCTTTAAGTAGACAGAAAAGATTGGGTTTGTCCCCTGGATCCCTCCAGATCTGTGTGATGAAGCGATTGGTAGCTGAACTGCTCAGCAGTGGGGAGAAATAGCCACTTCTGGCGTGCGGTTTGTCAGGTCAGTGTGGATATTTGCTCTGGGACAGGATGAATCACACCCCATGGGCTCTACTGCCTCTGAAAGCAGCTTTGAGTGACCAGCTTAGGTGTGCACGTCCCCATGGGACTGGAGAAACCCTACACTGTGTACCATACCATACCTGTGTAGTAAAGAAACTTCTACTTTGAATTCCCACTGGCTGAATTCCCAGATCTGTTTATCATTTCGTGGTGAGCTCTGTTCAAATTGCATCTTTGTTTGTTCATGCTGTAAAGGTGTTGTTTTGTTGTTTAAATTGTCTCCATTCTGTCATAAGCTGCTTGGTGAAATATTGGATTTAGATGTTGCAAAGCCTCCCATGGCTGTCTCCTTAATTGTACCATTAACTTATGACGCTTTATCTTTCCAGGTATCTTATTTCTGAGAATGCCAAAATAACCTTCTTTTTACAGGGGGGAAAAAAGTAATCTTAAAGTTCCTTTTTGACATTTGTTGGGTTTTGTTTCGTTTTTCTTTCCATACAGATCAGTTTTGTGGAGATTCTTGGAGTTCAGTCCTGCAAGTAAATGAAACAAACCACGTTATTTTATTTGCGGTTTATTATACATATCTGGTTCTTGCATTTTGGGGACTAAAAATACCTGCTTCTGGAGGATGGCACAGTTCACGGAAGAATTGAAATACATTAGTAGTACACCCTGGGCTTCCCAATTGCTTTGGCATTTTGGCTACCAGTTGCAGAGGGTGTTGAACTCCCTTTTGCTAGCTCCATGTGCAGGTTTAAGAAAACACTTGGAATTACTTCAGAGAAGGCTGAGCAGGATTTGGTGTGCAGAGAATTTCTCAGCAAGGAGCATTCAAGAATAACGATGCAACCCATTTTGCATCTCTCTTTTTTAATTTGTGCCCTCCACAATGCTGCTTGCTATCAGTGCTGTTAGGTCAGAACACTTTTGTGCTCTATTTAAGGTCATCCTTATCTTACTGTTGTCTTTTAGTCCACTTCCCGTTTGAAAAAATAATGCAGCAAAGTACACGAGAGAACTTCTAAGAGAGCTTTTGCTACATCTAGTGGCAGAGCCTTTGAAGTGCCTGAAAAAAAGGCAGTGGAGCAAAAAGCCAATCTCCGTTTAAAACTCCATTTATAATGAACCCCAGCTTCCATATTGCTGTCTGTTTACCTTTGTCTTTCATTGCAAAGATCAAATATTATTGCCTGGTATGTTTTCTCTCAATTCTGGCTGCCACCTGACACAGAACTGGTCTGGACTAGCTGAGAACTTGATTCAGACTGAATTATTACTGAGAGAAAAGATATATTGGGGTGGGGAGAGCAATCCCAGCTGTCATCCTTCCCAGTTCAGTGCCTATATCATCCAGGAGTAGCAAGAATTAACCCAAATTGCAGGAGGTTTTGCTATCAAGGGTGGTGGTGTGTCCCTTAAGAGGAAATAGGGAAGAACAGAAGCACGGCTGCATGCTTACAGCGAGAATGTTCGTTCAGGAGGTAGATACCTGGGTTCCTGTTGTCTCCTTCCTTTTTGTAAGGCAAAGTGGGGAGCACACACGTGGGGGACTGAGAACCACCTCCAAGTTGCCGGGGGAGTGAAGATAGAGGGTCAAATCCCTCAAGGCTGGGATATGGATTGGTCCTAGCCAAATGCTTGCAGGAGAGAATCTGTAGTAACGGCACCTATTCTATACCAGCATCAGAGCTGTCTGTCTTCTGAGTGACCATCTAACTTGCTCATAGCTAGCAGAAAAGCTTTGCTTAATACCAATGGGAACTGAATGCATCCTTGACAGAACAACACATCCTCCTGATCCCTATCTGGATGGCGGGGAGGAGGCTTGGTTGCTACTGTCCACATAGCAATGAGACCTGCGAACAAGGAGGCTGGAATTATGATGGAAATATTGACAAAATAATGCAAACCAGAGCTGATTGCAAATCTACTAAAAAAACAGCACTGATGTTTGACGAGTTGTTGATCCAGATTTAAGAATCTGTATCAAAATTACATGGGTTTTGAAGTGGAGTGTTTGTATTAAAAAGTGCTATAAAACCTTATTAACCTACTTTTTCTGGAGAAGGCATCATGCCCTACATTGGGCACCAGGTCTTTATGGTGGGATAGGAGGACCTTAACTTGGGTGGCCTGACTGAAGTTCCAATGCAGCATCCTCCTTGAGCTTTGCAGACTGGAGGACCTCACCCCTGCCAGGGAAAATGCCAGGGGAGACAGAGAGGCCTGGAGGAAGGCAAGGAAGGAGGGATAGTTGTGAAAATGGAGGATAAGCAGCATGATCATGGAGTTGGAGGTGCAGACGGTTTTCCCCTTGGGCACCATGGTCTAGGTGTCTTGGTGGTGGATGCTCCCTATAAGTGGCAGAGCAGTAGTTGTTCTTTGCTGGAAAGAGACTCTCTTCATAGCTATGGAAAGAAACAGGCACTTTTAGAGCACAGCATCCTGCAGAAGGGCAAAAAATAGGTCACTGTCCCTGAAGGGATCCCAGAGCAACAACTCAGGCACCGTCAGTGGCTGAAGACCAGCAAGAGGACTTCCACCCTCTGTGTTGCAGTGAAGGGATGCTCCTGTTCTGTGAGCGGTATCCAGCCGCACAAGCAAGATTTAAAGACATGATGGCGAACCTGGTAGTGGATATTGCAGTGTAAGTTTGAAAGGTGTACAGAGAACGAGAGAGGGAAAACCTAAACCTTGGAGGACAGTTTAGCCCGAAGTGTCAGAAACAAGCTAAGACAGAAAAAAATAGACTGGATGTACACCATTCACACCTTTGGACTTCTACAGTAGTGTATGCAAGAACATTAGAAAACGCGCAAGGAGGATGAGCTGTGCATTACCTGGGAGATAAGGAGACATTTCCATCTCAGGGTGTTACTTCTCTTGCAAAATACCAGGGAAATAAGGAACAATTTCAACTTCAACGGTTCATACTTTAACTATTGTTTCAGATAAAAATAATCCTTGATAGAAGGAATATCCATCCCTGTTATTCACCACTGGTGTAAAACCACAGGAGCAGAAAAAGATTTGTCACTTTCTTGAGCTACAGGTTATGATTTGAGTAGATGAGGTTTCTAGTATCACAAATTATTTGTATGTGACAAGCTTGGTCTGTTCCCATAATATATGGTGAGAATCACTCCACTGCTCTCAGAGCTCTTCGATCAGCCCCATGCTGGGCAGACTTTCTGATGCCTGGAGTTCTCTCCAGTGCAGAGATTGTCCAGAGATAACAAGCTGTCAAAATACTCTGAGGAGCATTTCAATTTTGTTGTAGAAGCAAACATAAAAGATCTCAGTAGCTCTCACAAGTTAAAAAATGGTTGAAAGGAAAACAAACAAAATGGGGAGTTTAAAGCATGATTTCTTTTCCCGATTTATTTTCAGCCTCCTTCTTTCAGGGACATAAAAATTGGCACAGGCTGCATTTTTTGATGAAGGTTTGTGCTTCGTTTTTATGCATGAAATGCGAGGAGCAGACATGTTTCCTTTGGAAACAGGACCTACTTTTGCTTCCTAAATGTCAATCACCGTTTAAAAAATGTCATTCTATTTCATGTCTTTCTGCCCTCTGCTATGTCTGATGGCTACAAGTGGAGAAAGATAACTCGTTTCTCGAGACTCCTGATAAGCACAGAAGGTTAAACATGTCAGCTTACAAAGGCTTCCCAGCTTCTTCCCCAAGTGGCTTCCTCACCTCCTTGCAATTACCACTGCCTGTGCATCGCTGCTGGCCAGGCGGGAGCTCCAGCCTGGAGCAGCAGGCAGCACTTCTCACCATGGCGTGCTCCAAAACTCAAAGCAAGCCTGGGCAACCTGGAGGTGAAAACACAGCTGGCTGAGCAGGAGGAAAGGGGAATTTTCAGGGAAAGGATAAACCCTTTCGTTCACTTGCTCCTGCATTCACGAATAGCACATTCTTGGCTGACTGGGCACCAGCACTCTTGTTCTAGCCAAGAGATTTACCAGGTATTCAGGGCATGATTATTAAATCCCTTGTTTTTACTCACAACTTTGTTCACTTGCTTCAGTGGCAATTTGAATGTAATTTAAAACTTTATCAGAAGGGCGTACATACAAGGAAAATGGAAATAATAGCAGTTTATGAGGTGGCAGAGGTGGCGTTATCCGAGTTTCCTTTCTAAAGATTAGGAAACTACAAGTAAGAATAAGAGAATTGGGAGTTACGTACTTTTCAGTTACATTAAGTCCTGTAAAAGGTAAAACACTGTTTTTTTAAGGTGCAGAGAAGGGATGGTATCTATTCATTGCATCTCTGGCTTCAGTACTTTTTGCTAGATGTAAGTTCTTCTGTTATTTAAGACATGATATAGAACATTAAAATAATCAAATTTTTAGTTAAAATACACACTTAGGTAATTTTTAAATTCCCTTTGGCCATTAAGCTGCCTTCAACCTCTGATATCTAACAGGACCACCTCAGACCTAGTACTCCAAATCCAGAAGATCACTTGTGGCCCATCTATACCATCCTAGGCACAGACTGACATCTCTTCAGACAGTCTGAATTCTGGCGTTTCTTAACTTCTGAGCATTTGAATGTTACAACGTTAGCTGTAATTCCAGCATAAACTTTCTTACATGAGATAGTTTTTATGACTCTGACTCTTCCCCAAAGACATCTATAAGACTAACCGCTATAGAGGTGCACACACCGGGACTGACCCAGCAGAAGTCCAGGAGGAGCTGGGCTCAGATCCAGGACAGGCATTTCCCAAGGTCCACTTGTTCTTCACACCCGCAAGGCAGAGCATCACTTTGTGTCTCAGGCAGCTCCATTTTCACCTATTGGCTTTGCTTGCAGCAATGGAGCCACAAGGCCCATCCACCCGTCTTCCTGGCAGTGTCATCATCTGCAGGCTCTGTCCTGGATGCAGAGTGTAAATGAAGATGATCGTTGTAAGGAAATTAGAAGGAACTGGTATCTCTAGGGAACAGGTTAAGAGAGAATTCTGTCTCTGCTCCTGTTTAAACTGCATAACCCATATGGTTAATCTGCCTTTTTTAATCAGAAGGGATTTTTTCTTTGGAATTAGGTTTCCCAATGTTTTTGCCTTACTAACACTGTTACTTATCTCAGAGCTCGGGTTATTATTAGCAATTTTATATTCTGCAGTTGGTAGCTTTCTTGACTGTTATTATTATTAGCATTTTTATTTCAAAATCCTTTGAGATAATCTGAGCTGCAGGGAGAGGCATCTGGCATTCCCTTATATCCCTTGAGGGAGGTTCTGGACTGCTCATTCACTGTTTAATTGCTATTTTACAGCTGTATATTTCTAGATAGCTTCTTATAGACCTATCCCATATCATGAAGTCATTCTTATAGACAACCCAGACTCAGTGATCCTGCACAAGCCAGGTCTGCTTAAAGGTTTATTACCGTGATTAAGAGATGGAGAAATAACACAGGCGTTTACACATATGCAAAACCTCAGTAGTTAAACAGGCTTTTCCCAGAGCAGTGGCACTATGAAAGGCTGGTTTCCCTGGAGGAAGCTCCTTCACAGCCACCTCATGTCTCCTCCAAGCTCCCACATTGAGTGTCCATATTGCAGCCCTCCTCTACATCCTGCCCAGGCAGCAGTGGCAGCAGGCAGTGAGGATGCTTTGGAGCAACTTCTCTGCAGATGCCCAGCTGTGGGAGGTTATCTCAGCGTGGTGGCCACTGCTCTCTGGAGGGAAAGGGATAAATTACACTGGCATTTGCCTCCCTGCATACACCAGTGACATGTCTTTCCAGTTCACAGTCACTGGCCATCACTCAGCCTCTGAGATTTCGACCTTTGAGGTCTCTGTAACATTATTAGTTTTGATTCAAACAAGCTGAAGGTATTGAATGGCTGCATGGAGGTCACACGCTCTCCATTGTCCGAGCTCCGGGTTCCCTCATCAGCAAAGAGCAAGAAAGAGGCACCAGATTCCCACCCCATGTCTCAGCCAGCTTCCTTGCACGCATACTAAGAACCACTTGATCCAGTGACCATCTTTCAGAGGGCTGCAGTTCAATAAAGTGGCTCCTGCATGAAATGCAGGAATTTCCACCGAGCTCTTCCTCCCTGTAATTTGACTTTTTCCCCAGCCTCATTGTAAGACTGGGAACAAAGAGGAATTTGTCAGCACGAAGGAATGTCTTACAGGGGTGGTGCTGGGATCGTAAAAAGGGCCAGTTGATGGAATAAAGGTCTGCCGTACCAGTTTGTTACTAATAGTTTCTCAAGGTATCAGTTTGAATCAACATCAAAATTTTTCAGATGGCATTTCACGTCTTTTAAATCCATCTGTTCCCCATGCTCCAGGAATTGTTTCTGTGGTTTGAGCTTCCGCTTTTCCCACAACAACAGATTTTCTTCCTTCTGGTGTGGGGCCTCTCCCTTCCAAGCTGCCTTTCTGACAGGGAAACAAATATCAGAAGGAATGCTGGTGTTTTGTCATCAGTGCCCAGACCATTGAAAACGAGCCAAACACTTTTCACCCATTTCCTGTCGTTTTTCCCCTGTCGTTTTTACCCCTTCTCCTGAACTGGCCTGTGCTGGTCCCACTGGCTCCAAAGAGTCAATGAGGAATGAAGTTGCATGGCAGCCCTGAAGCATTTCAATAAGACTGTGAAGCCGTTTCAGGACTAAAATAGCAGCAGCTGCTTCAGATCAGGAGCTATGTCAGCTGAGGAAGAGGAGGGATTATTTTATGCCTTCAGAGGAGCTCCGGCAGTTTGATTTTCCAGTCTGAGACTGTTCAGAGCTGATACAACAACTAAAGCCCACCTCTGCAGCAGCTTTATCCATCAGCACAACGGCCGGACTCTGACCCTATAGAACACCTCTTAGCCTCATAGAAATGCTGTCAGGGAAAATTTATGTCTAAGAGACGTATTTGGCATCAGTGAACTGAACTTGATTTTGTTGATATATGGAACTTAAGCATTTGTCCAGAAAGGTGATAGCACCTTTATTTGTTGGCTATATATAAACCCCCAAAGACATGATATTTTGTATGTATGGTTGTCATGGTTTAACCCCAGCTAGCAACTAAGCACGATTTGCTCACTCCTCCATGGCGGGATGGAGGAGAGAATCAGAAGAGTAAAAGTAAGAAAACTCATGGGCTGAGATAGAAACAGTTTAAGAGGTAAAGCAAAAGCCACATATGCAAGCAAAGCAAACCAAAGAATTAATTCACCACGTCTATTTGGCAGTACCCTCTGGATATTGTGTTCATCCATCCTCAGAATAGCAGGACTCCATCACATGTTGTGGTAACTTGGGAAAACAAACACCATCACTCCAAACCTCCCTCTTTCCTCCTTCTTCCCCAGGTTTACATGCTGAGCATGGCACCATATGGTCTGGGATATCCCTTTGGTCAGTTGGGGTCAGCTGTCCCGCTGTGTCCCCTCCCAGCTCCTTGTGCACCCCCAGCTCACTCACTGGAGGGGTGGTGTGAGGAGCAGAAAAGGCCTTGGCTCTGTGTAGGCACTGCTCAGCAACAGCTAAAACATCCCTGAGTTATCAGCACTGCTTCCAGCACAAATCCAAACCACAGCCCCATACCAGCTACTGCGAAGAAAATTAACTCTATTGCAGCCAAAACCAGCGCAATGGTTAAGTATAAATGGTGGGAATGTGAAATGGAATTATTAATTTTTAAATGACAAAGTGGAAGGTTAAATTATTATTTTTTAAGTAACAAACAAAAGGTTACTTCATGACACCATGTATATTTTATAAAACGATAGCAAATGTCAGAAAGAAAATAGAGCTTAATATATAAACCACAGTTGTTAAGGAATGCTTGGAAATGAGTATGCAAGCTACAGGGAACAGGATGTAGAAGGTGTGACGGAGTCTAAAAGTGATTTGTTGAACCTTTCCCCTGGGTGATGCTCCTGGGTGCTCCCCCAGGTGCCTCCTATCAGGTACCTTCAGGCAGACAGGACTGCCTGCACCAAGAAGGGTCCATCCCTTGGTCCTTATGTAGCTGCCCCTCCATGGGATTCAGTGTGAGAGGAGATGTAGGTGCCTGCATGCCCATGGTGGCATCATCCCTTTGCCTCCAAGAGTTTCCAAGGCATTTGTTTGGGACTGGCTGATGTGGGACAGGACTTACGGAGACCCATGCTCCTGGGCAATGGTGGCTGGAGGGCTGGTTGGCCTCCGTATGTCAGCTGAGACCCTAGAGATCCCCTGATCTATCATGGGACCTCAGAGGACAGGTCACCTGGAACCTACATGCTGAAGCTGCTGGCAGACTTCCTGCACTGGGCCTGGCTGGGATGTAGTTAATTTTAATCCATAGCAGCCCACACCATGCTGTGTTTTGGATGTGTGAGTAAAACAATGCTGACAACACACCAGTGTTCTGGCTGTTGCTGAGCAGCACTTGCACCACATGGAGTTCTTCTCCTTTTCCCATTCTGCCCCACCAGCAAGAAGGCTGGAGGTCAGCAAGAAGCTGGGAGTGGGCACAGGCAGGACAGCTGATCCAGGCTGACCAAAGGATGATTTCATGCCGTGCAACATGGCATGCTACGGCAAAAGGCCCAGGAACCGAGGAGGAAAGGAGGGACACTCGTGGTTATGGCACGTGTCTCTCCAAGTAACCTTTACATGTGCTGAGGCCCCATTTTCCAGGACGTGGCAAAACATCTGCTGCTGAAAGGGTAAAGTGAACAAATCCCTCTTTTCACTTTGCTCAAGTGTACTGTTTTTATTTCACCTATTAAACTGCCTTTATCTTGATCCACGAGTCTTCTTGCTTTCCTCCTGTCTTCTCCCCATCACACAGGAGAGGGAAGAGCAAGCAGATGTGTAGGTGCTCGGCTGCTGGCTGGGGTCAACCCACCACAACCCCACTCCCTGTCCTTGGTAGCAATGTCAGTTATAATGGTCAGGAATTGAGGTTCACTAAAGTAATGTGTGTTAACAGGGTCCAGCTGAATCCCTTGTTAACAACATGGTATCAGAGGCTAAATCTGGGAAATAGTTGATTTCTGCTTCATTTTGCCTGAACTAGGAACTTTTTCTCAGCAGATCTCCTCAAGAGGAACAGAACAGAAGACACTGAAGTTGAACTGCTACATGGTTTTGTTGGTCTTTTTTCTTATGTCGAGTTATGTTTTCAGAATGAAAGAGCTCTTCTCCTCATCTGAGCTGGTCATACCCAGAGACAGTCCCTCAGAGACAGATGCCATATTGCAATTTGCTATTGCAAATTCAGATGAGATGTCTCACCAGTGATACGAAGATCATCATTCAAAGGGGTCCAGGAAGGTTGTCAGTGTCTGGAAGACTTTCCTCATAACCTATGTCACCCTACATTTGGTCATATTTTACTGAGCAGCTTTATGTTCTCCTGCGCTCCAGTGATCTGGCAGAGAATGGCTTGCTCTGGTCATTTTAACCCATTCAATTCATTACAAACTTTGTTTTCAGAGAAAATACAGAAACCCAGAAAGAGGGAGAAGAAAAAAGGCTCATTTAAAGACACGGGAAAGAGACGATGTAAAGCAGAAGCCAAAGCGAGAAAAAGTAGAAAAGATCTAGCTCAAAATCAAATGGGTGAGAAAAAATATGGCTAAAAAGTTTAATTAATTCTGTCTAAAAAGAGAAGAAGAAATGAAAAGTGAAACAAAGAGCAGAACTAGCATGAGAGAGAAAGGGGGAGATGCTGTAAAGGAAGGTGCTGGGGAGAAGGAAGCCCAATAAATTAAGTGAAATGCAGCAGTAGATGCTGCAGAAGAATCCTTCCAGCAGGCTCCATTAAAGTTTCATAGTTAAGGCTCAGTGGGATTTTCAATATTTAAAAAGTGTTTCTGAAGGCAGCCCAGGGGAGATGCACTGGTAACTCTTGAAGGGCTAATGCATTAAATTTTATTATGTCTTCAAACAGCACAGGACAGTGCCTAACTCTTGGTTGCTTTAAGAGAGCGATCACGTCTTGCTCTGCTCCCTCCTCTCATTAAAATGTCCCTGTCTGGGGTGTTTTATATCCTCTGCTTTTCACTCTGGTGATCACAGCTGAAGATAAGTCTGGTGCAGGAGGGTTGAAGGCAGAAGCTGAGTATCATGGGGCTGCTGAAAGGCCCCTGGTCCACCACCCTACAGTGCTGGGGTAAGACCTTCACACCCTGCACAGAGGCAGAAGTGGAAAGACAAGGTCAAGTTTCATTTGTTTAGACGGAAATGATGGATGTCATCCTGGTGACTGTACGTGGTGGCTTCAACTGCCCTGGCATGAGACATAAAGTCCCCTGGCAGGGACAGTTTGTCCTTTCTTGAAGTCCTGTCTGATGAGGGGGAGTGAAAGCCCAAAGGGAAACTAACTCACAAATGCAAACACCCTTACAGGGAGGGCATCCCTCTTTTGCCAGGGGAGAGTGTGAGACAGGAGGGTGTGTATGCTTTGGAGCTGGGAAGAGGAGCAGCAGCAAGGCAGAGAGGCGGGTCTTTGCGTGGAGAAGCATCCTGGCTCCAGATACAAAGCCTATGTCCTTGCCCCTGGGCTGGTAGCAGCTACCAAGCTCTTTCCGTCTTCCTGTACTCAAAGTACCAGTCCAGCAAAATAACTGCTTTAAAGTTATGAAATAATGTGATTTAGTCTCACGGCACACTCTCTTATCTCAACTTTTAAGGGCTCCCAAGGTGCCGCAGCACCCTCCGCACCCAACCCCACGGCATGTTTCAGGACAAAGCACGCGTTCAGGGGTTATAACAGTAAAAACTCCGAGAGACAAAGGTGCCAGCGCTCCCCTGGCCGGGAGTTTCCCGGTGCCGACGGTGTGGCTGGAGCAGAGCCCCGGCGGGTGGCAGCATCGTCCCGCGCTCCGGAGCAGCAGCACCGATGGCAGGAGCTGGCTGCTGGCGTTCGTGCTTCCTTTGTTGTCAAGGGTTTCATTTTGTAACACTTGCGTTTCTTTTGTGTCATCCACAGTATCAGTAACTTCAAACGGTTTTCTGGAAATAGCGTTGTATGTGTCATGGTCCTTGTCTAAACAGTATAAATCTCTCTTACAGCCTAACATCACAGCATCTTGCTGCATTGCAAAGCATTTGGTACAAGGATCAGACACCAAAGGCTTTTACGTTGGCGTATTATACGTATTTTACAATAAAAGCATTTGGCCCAAGATTAAGACATCTACATTCAACTACCTGACAGGAGGTTGCAGTGAGGCAGATGTTGGTTTCTTCTCCCAAGTAACAAGTTACAGGACAAGAGCAAATAGCTTCAAGTTGTGCCAGGGAAGATTTAGGTTGGGTATTAGCAGAAGTTTCTTCACCAAAAGGGTTGTCAAGCATTGGAACAGGCTGCCCAGGGAAGTGATGGAATCACCATCCCTGGAGGTATTTAAAAGACATGAAGGTGTAGCACTAGGGGGACATGGTTTAGTGGTGGACTTGGCAGTGCTGGGTTAGCCTTGATGATCTAAAAGGTCTTTTCCAACCTAAACAATTCTGTATTCTATGATTTAGGCGCCCAACTGCACACAAAGTGTGTAACACATCAACAACAGAGATCTTGTCAACGCAGCCCACTGAGCTCAGCTAGTGATTCAGATGAGTAGCCTGGATGTGCGGGGTTGGCAGCACTACACTCCCGACCACAACACTGCCTGTAAGGGGAGCTCAGAGGCTGGGCTTGAGTGTAGCCACCTATACGCGGGCTGCTAAATTTACTAGCTACTTCGGGACAGGGTTATCTCATCCTTTCACATCCAAGCAGGGCAGGGATGTGACACAGCCAGTGCCACCAGGCTGGCATCAAATCAAAGGTGGGCACTACTCAGGCAGTTTCTCAATGTATTTAGAAAATGAATGGTTATTTGGATTCAGCCCCAAACTCCATCTGCCTCCTGCCTCTAGCAGATATTGTTAATGGCAGATGCCAAGGGAAGACTAAGGACAGACCTGTGATATATAATACTTCCCTCACCCAGCCTTTGTTATATTTCCAGCTCAGGGGCTTTCCCTTTGCTTGTCTGTTTGTTATGCCCTTTAGCAGATTGCCATGCTTTCCTCTAGCATCCTTTCTTCCTCTGGGGCTGTCCTCATGGGCTGGGGCATATTTGGCTCATGTGCAACACAAGCAAAGGGGCATCTGGGCAATCCCCTGCTACAGAACTCAGCACAGACATGATGAAACCTCGGCCAAAGTCTTATAGCTTCAGTTCCCAAATGACTAATGCTGCTTACAAGCAGAATCCAAGGTAGAATAACATAAACTTATTTGTCTTCTGCCTCAACAGCAGGGCAGGGCTATCTTTTCTTTCTGATAAACTGAATGGTTTTGACCTGGATTATAACCTCTGGTCTGAGTTTAGAGATAAGTACCATCATATCAGCCTTGTGCCAAGGCTCAGAAGCAACTCGTGGCAGCAATGATGCAATATTTCACCAGGCTGGATGGGCCTGATGAGGCTGCAGGACCTCAACTGATGCTTACCTCTGCTTGGTGTTTGGAGGGGCCCCAGGGCAGGGGACTGTATCAACTTTAATGAAGCCACATTGCCAGTGGCAGGAATGAAGCTCATTCCAGATACTTGAGACTTTACAGCCACAATAGTGGATTTAATTATCAATTTACTGAGCTTTAAGTGAGCTGTAAGACTAATCTAAATTTAAACTGCACTACAGGGTCGCAGCCTCTTTACAAGCTTCTTCAGCAGACAACAGTGTCAAATTAGGGTTATATCAATAGATAAAGGGAAAAAGTAAAGCCATTGGTAGCCATAGATTTCCGAGCTGATATCTTTATACTGTGCTATAAAAGCCTATCACCCTTCATTTAAAGAAAGTGAAAATTGTTGACATCTCTTTCAAATGCTAATCATTAGGAAGCAACTTGAACTAAATACAATTAGAATCAAATAATGTGCACCTTTTATTGAGGAGTAACAACACTCAGTATCTTCTCTTATTTATCCTTCCACATTATCATAGCATCATAGAATCATAGCATAGGGTTGGAAAGGACCTTAAGATTGTCTAGTTCCAACCCCCTGCCACAGGCAGGGACACCTTCCACTAGATCAGGTTGCTCAAGATCCCACCCAGCCTGGCCTTGAACACTGCCAGGGATGGGGCAACCACAACTTCCTTGGGCAGCTTGTTCCAGTGCCTGTTCCTGAGCCATTACTTTGGGACCAGATGTTGAAGCCCCTCCAGCTGCTGCAAGACTGGGCCTCTGAGCATCACTGGTGCCATTGATACCCAGTGCTGTGGCTGGGTGCTTGGTTCATAGCAAGGTTTGGGAAATGCAATGCTTTGCTTGGGTGCAGATGTTTTCCAGGGCAGAGGGGGCTCTCCTCATGCTGCCTGCAGCCAGGGCAGCCTCACCCCTGGGTGCAGCAGAGCTGCCCGGCAGCGGTGGCAGACCTTTGTGCGCCATAAAGGGGTGGACTTAGACAAAACCCTACCCTTGGACTTAAGCACCTGCACCTGCTGACCTGCTTCAGAGGACTTCTGAGGTCACTGTGCTGCGAAATGAGCCTGGCACGGGCTCTGCTGGAGGGTCCCCCGGGCTATGTGGGGTAGCTCTGAGCAGCAAGAGCCCTGTAGGGACACCCATCTCCTGTCCTGCTGACCTGCCTTGCCTGCTGTCCCTTCCCTCCCTGCTGCAGGCACCCAGAGCCGAGGCCTGTCTGCGTGAGTGAAATCCTTGGCAGGCAGCAGAAGGAAGGGAGCTGCCCTTGGAATGCCTGGAACTCCTGCACAGTCATAGAGTCATAGAATGGTTTAGGTTGGAAAGGACTTCAAGATCATCTAGTTCCAACCCCCCTGCCATGGGCAGGGACACCACACACTAAACCATGTCACCCAAGACACCGTCCAACCTGGCTTTGAACACTGCCAGGGATGGAGCATTCACAACATCTTTGGGCAACCTGTTCCAGTCATCCTTGTGTTTTGCTCACACAGGTTTCTCTTTCCTGGTCGTTTCTTTACTGGACAGGACCCACGCTGTATCACACATTTACTTAGAGAATCAAAGAATCATAGTTTGAGTTGGAAGAGGCCTTAAAGATCTTCTGGCTCCAACCACCTGTCACAGGCAGGGACACCTTCCACTAGACAAGGTTGCTCAAAGCTCCATAGTCCAAGCCATACGTATACCTGCACAGTCAAGTGAGAGAGATAGGTTCCTTCCGGAGGTTATTAAACCTGGTCTCTGATGAGCTGTCTTCAGGAGATGCCTGTTTACTTCCCTTGCTTGCTCAGAGAGCTCAAATGACAACCTTAAGTCTAAACACCTACATTTTGCAAGGCTGATGTTAGCCATCTGAGTGAGAGAGATCCTCATGGAGAAGAGAACACCACCTGGCAGATACCAACCACAAAGGTCATAGAAAAGAACTGCCTATAGCCCCCTGTATGCATACACTTGTATGAGAATATAGTTAAGCCTAAGATAAAGCATATCCAAACTAAACTATGTGTTTCTTCCCACCATCCCTCTATGCCAGACCACTGTTACCTTTGTTCTTTA
>NW_009940667.1:73937-84791 GCF_000696875.1 Nestor notabilis
TCCCTATAACTTCCCCACTTTTTCAGAGCTTAGGGACCTGCTCTGAACCACTCTGGCTGCTTATCTACAGGGTTGGCACAGAAAAGAGATACTGGTTCTGCCTTGGATCTTTGCAGAGGGGCAAACTTTGCTCTCCACGGGGATTTGAAAGGGCTGAAGTTGGAGGGAGCTGTTTTCTTTCTCCCAGTTACCTGGGAGCTGGAAAGGTAAGCACAGCCCTGGCTGGAGGAATGGCCTCTGTGTGAACCCTGTGCTCTGAACCTATTTATGATGCTGAGAAGGGCTTCTTATCTTTTGGACTTTCAAACCAAGGAGTTTAAAGAAATATGGGAGTGAACTTAAAGCTGATGGTTAAAACACTAAATTTAGGCTTCACTGTAATTTAAATACCAGATTGTGAACTCCAAAATAATTTTTACATTAATTCTTCCATCATCAACAGCAAGCTAAAATACCTAACTTGTTCCATTGACTTCAGCCAAGTGTTGCATAATTGTCATTCTACATTAGTGTTAGGGGACAGCCTCAAACCTTGAATTAACCAGAACAATACAGAGGAAAAGGGCTGCTGATACACCTTGTTAGGGCAAGCCACTCGGCTTCAATCAGCACCCAGATTCTTGCAGGTTTGTTGGTTTGGGGCTTAGGGGGTTTGTTGAGGGGTTTTGTTTGGTTTTAGGTTGGGTTTTTTCAGTTTGTTTGGTTAGTTTTGGGTTTGTTGTTTCAGAAAGACCCCACAGAATTCCAGTCATGTGAGACCCACCACCCAAGGTGAAGTGCCTGAGTGGAAATGTAGCTCTGAAGGGATTTAGTCCTGGGTCACAGGCAAACATCTTCGGTGAAACAATGTGGATAAAGCCCTGCTGAGCCAGCTGACCTTGGGGAAGGCAGACAACGTGGTTATCTGAACTTCACTTATCTGAAGTCTCCTGGTGTTTAAGGTGGGATTATGTTGCCCACCTCACACTGAGAGAGGGGATTCTGTGTGCCCCAACCAACCTAAGGTGCATGACCCAGTCTCCACAGTAACATCTTGGGAAGGCAAGTGGACCTCCTCTGGAGAGCAGAGTGGTTTAGCAATGAAAAGCCCATATGATTCAGGCTGCACGGCTCATATGCAGACATGAAGGGGAGAAGCACACAGAGGAAAGAAAGATGAAATAACTGTGGGGAGCTGAGATACAGTGGTGAGGCAGTGTGGCACCCCCTCATGAGTGAGGCAGTCGTGATGATTGCATCTCTCCAGAGGCTTCCCAAAGCCTCTGGTGACTGCTGCGAAACACCAGGACAGGTATTTTGCTCACTTCTATGGTGACTTTTATTCAGTCACCTCTTAAAATCCTGCTGGCTCTTCACTCCATCCTAGGAACCTGGGGAAAGGCGTGCAAAGCCTTCTGCGTGCTGAGCAACTCCAGTTACTACATTGGGATCCCTTACATGGCGCTGTTGAGCTGCAGGTTCCCCATATAGGCAGTTCACCTCCTCCCCATGCCCAGCTCAGTCCCTCATTTGGAAACCAAAAGTGGAAAAAAGTCAGCCATTCTTGTCTAAAAATTCAGGAAAAATACAATATATGTCCCTTGTGGCTTGAGCTGGAGCTCCCAGTGTTTCCAAAGCAGCAGTGTACCTCCACTTACAGGCCTCATGGTCTCTCGTATGGTAACAAAGAGTTAAAATATATTAATAAAAAATACCCAAATAAACCAGAACACCAAAGAACACTGAAGAATTATTCCTAATCCCTTTCTGCTTCACAAAGCAAAAATAAAAAAATCTAATAAAACCTTCTCACACAAGCAGCAGTGAAAGAAGCACATAGTATATTTACAATTAAATTTCGGATTATGAAATCACCTCGTCAATGAAATGTGTGTCTGAGTGCTATGAAAGTCAAGAAGGGAGAAAAGATAACGCCAGCAAGGGGAGAGCAGATTTATATAGTGTCTGCTGGTTGCCTTTCATTTTCTGAACAGCAGGAGGAGATTAATGATATTGTCACAACATTAATGATGCTGTAAAATCATAAGGACAAAGAGAGCCAGGATTTGATAAAAGTGAGATTTACAGCTGCATCAGTCAATTTAATTATCTTTTACTAGGCTTAAACTAAGCAGTAAGACTAATCTCCATTTAACATGTTTTACAGGGTCTGCAGGCGCTTTACAATCCTCCTCCATTCACAAGTGTCAAATTATGGCAATATTGATAAAAGAGCAGTGTAAATGGTTGTCTAGTCAATCCCCGAACCAGCTAATATCTTTCTTTACTACATTGTAAACGCCTATTACTCTCAAGTTTTGGAGTGAAATTTGTGGACAGTTATCTGAGTTGATAATGTTTAGAAAACAAGTTTGGAGAAGATAAAGATCCACATCCACTTGCCTGTGCTCACTATAAAAGGCAGTGCTGCCTGCCTTCATGCCGGCTCTGCTGCCTGCCTTCCTGCCCTGCCAGAGCTGCCAGAGCCCAGACAGGGCTGCTTCCCCCGCTGCCTCTCCCTTAGGAATGAGCTCTTACAGCTCACAGAGGGGAAGACTCAAGAAATGTCAGGGCTTGTCATGTATTCCAGCGTGGGGCGCGATGGCTCACCCCAGCATCCCTTTTCAACCCATCTCTGGGGTGGAGGCGGACCAGATGCAGGGGCTGGTGCTGGCACCATCAGCCGTGTGGGGATGGTAACTGCACCACCAAACCCCATGCAGAATGTGACCTATACTTCCCACAGCAACAAACAAGCAAGAGGATTAAGTAATAAGAAGCCAGATGATTACCTGAGTTAAGGTTTTATGGTCAGCATCACCTGGAGATGAGCTGTGAGCAACATTAAATGTTTCAAACAGGGTGTTTTCCCTCTTTCTAAATTTTTCAGCCCTTTCCTTGGCTGCCAGCTGTTGCTTCTCCACATTTTGTTTCTTGATGTTTTATGTACTGGACCTGTAGTATGGCAGAGTATTTGTTCTTATTACCTTCTGCAAAGCCATGTGTTATGGTTAAATTTGTTAGTTTTCCATAGGCTGTTTTTGAAAGCCAAGTCCCTCAGGTGACTTGGTAGAGTGACCCAAGTACTTCAGATCACTAGGCTTGGTTTTTGGATCTCCATCACCTTATGGAGTTACTCATACTTCCACAAAAAGGGTGTAAACCCCTTTTCCCTGGCAAAGAAAAGAGCCATGCATTTTTTTGACAATTACCCAGAAAGTTTACAGCAAAAAATACTGACAAGTCAGCTCTTCTGACTTCTAGTTATGTTTGAAACACACTACAGCCCTGCCTTATCACCTGCTTTCTTTAACTTGCTGACACATCTAATACCCTAAATCATGCAGGTATGATGTGTTTCTGATGAGAGTGGCCCTCATACCTTGCAGCCTTTAGGTCCTGACACCACAGCACCATCCCAGGAGTCAGTGCTCCTGGTGCAGGAGGTGCTGGTGGACATACCCAGGTGGGACATCTCCTTCTGTAGGACAAGTACCACCCCAAGCCCTGGCTTCAAGGACCTTCTGGGGGGTTGGACAAGTGGAAAATCAGACATGTTAAGGTCAAACACATTGTGCATGACAGGCTTGGTCAGCCTCTGCCACATGGCCCGTGTTCCCAGCTGCAGGACCCATTGGGCTCAGCCAGTGGGACACCACTGGTCAGCATATCCCAGATCCCCAGCTCCTAGACCTCGTTTGGGAGTGAGATGGAGCTCTGCCACAGCTGGAGGAAGGCTTTGTTCCACAAAGCTTTAAAAAGTGGGAAGTTGGTAATGATGGAGGTTCCCATCAACCCAACTCTACCAAGACCAACAGTCCCCTCAGTGCTCCTCTGTCCAGGGTCTCTGGGAATGTGGGTTTTCAGGTAAAGTGATGGCTTACCCTGAGTCGACAATGGTCTCAAACTTTACTGACCATTTCAAGGAATCTCCACTAAACCTAGAGGGAATGGTGTAGAAATCAGTACAAGTTTTGTCCAAACAAGGTCTTTAGGATTGAGCCTGTGTCAATAAGTCCTGCAATGTGCTTGTCAGTGCAGGAAATGAGGGAAAAGTCAGTTCAGGATTCTTATCCATCCGATCTTATCGGGGTGGTAAATCTGGTCTTTGATCTTTTGTCAACAACGCACAAAGTTGGAGGCAGCAGCCACCACCCTGCTCAGCGATGCAGTCATCAGGGTCTCATAAAACATTTATGAATCCTGTCATAAACTGGCCTGATAAGGAGCAAGACATCAGGTTTCAGGAGTCAGCAGCTTCTTGGGGAAGACCTTCCCTCTAACTCCAAGGGTCCTTTGTTTAAATAGCAAACACAAGCCACCGATTGCACCCTGCCATAAAAGCTGGGAGCAGGGAATTTTTACTAACCCTGCTGCCTGCTGAATGTGTGTGGCAGGTCTTCACCATTTGCCTTTCCCACTCCAAGTCCTAGGGTAGGAGGGAGAACAGGGGAGGAGGAGAGGAACTGAATAAAATTATGACTGAGGAACTGAGAAATTGAATAAAAGTGTAACTGAAGAAGGAGAGACAAAGTTACCTACAAACGGATGGTGGGTCTGCTTCTACAGTAAGGAAGAAATGAAAGTTTGAGCTGAAAAATGTTTCATCCTTTTATTTCTAGTCTTGATGAATTTTGTGAGATCATCTGGGTTTGGTCTGGTGACTAAGCATGGAGTTGGAAATAATGAAAGCCACCTTCTGTTCCCACCTTTCCCAGTTACAACTGTGACTGGACACAGCACAGCCTCCGCTTCTTCCTTGCTTTCTTCATAAGGAAGTCAAATTGAGCTGCCTTTCATGCTTTCTGTGCGTGTGCTTTCTTACACATATTTTAACAAAAGTCTAAATACATAATAGAAAACGAGGTGCCTCCAGTGCCCACTCTGAGACACCAAAACCTCGGGAATATGATGATACTCCAACATTGTGCAGTGTTTCTGCTCACTTCAGCAGCATGGGGCCCTTCTCAGCACAGTGTCCACATTAACACCATGATCTTCTTGAGCCAGAAGTTAAGTAGTTGTACCATGCAGAGGACCATGTCAATCACTTATTGGGATATTTCTTATTCTTTGGAGTTATTTTAGCCTGGGATATGCAGCTGGAAAAGGAAATGGCTGCTAGCATCAGGTGTGTGTTGCAGCCTTGTTTTTTACAAAGGGGATTCAGAACCTTGATTTTCTGAATGCACAGGAAGGTCATTGACAAAATATGGCAAATTTTAAGCTTGCAACTTAAAACCCTGCTTCTGGTTAGCAGCAAGATCAAATCCTTCTGCCTTTGTTGCCATGAGGCCACCTTTTCCAGGCACATTCCATCTATCTTTGGTTGTTTGGGTTTTTTCAGCGGAGACACAAAACAACACATGAAATATTGCTTGGAACTCAGAATTACAAAATAACATCTGGTAAATCTGGCTTATGTTTTTCTTTCATTTGCTTGTGTTTTCTATGATGATGTATTCACAAAGTTGGGGTGCAGACCAATGTTGTTTCTGTTACCTGATTTCATTAAACAGCTTAATTGTTTCCTAAAAGTAGTTTAAATCATGCAAACTATACCGCACAATAACAAGGTATATTTAGAGCTCCATATTTATTTTACTGTGTAATCTCCAAGAGATAAGCAGCTATGATCTTCTAATTGGTAGTATTCTATTATTTACTAATCAGACTATTAGAAGTTTGGTGATGCAATCACATCTTCTCTACCTGTTAGTTTAGTCCTGTTTCAGGTCACTAAAGTCACTAATATTAACAATTGTTCAGTACTAGCAAGAACTTGGTATAGGAACAATTCCAAAAAAGAGAGATAGATACAAAGATACCTTAATTAGGTATGTGTTATCAGTTGCTTATAGTAATAAAGCACTAATTCAATCTTTGTATATAACCACAAAACAACCGTAATAGATTTCAGATTCAGTAATAAACCACTACTATATACTTTGATTAGGTGATAAAATAACAGTTACTTTTAGACATACATAAAAAATACAAAATGCTTCTTATCCTAAGTATTTCTCTGCATGCCAACTCTAGCATAAAGGTTCCAGGGGTGCCAGAGAGCCCTCTGTATTTTCCCATCAACAAAGGTGACTGAATGAAATGACTGATTTTTTTGGCTAGCATGTGCCTCAGGCCATTTAGGTGACAGAAGAATCTCTACTTGCTGCACTCAGATGCAATTAGCCTGTTGATCAATCAACCACTGACATTTGGTAGCACATCTTAATTGTATGAACTTGTTCATCCCTGTGTCAGGTTATTTTATTCTACAGGGAAAAAAAAAGGTCTTTTAAATGCTTGCACATTATCTAACACCACTCAGAGGGATACAGGCATTGCACTTACTCTGTCATATGGTAGTTTACAGAAACAACCACGGCATTTTGTGCACACTGGTGCAAAGGCAGTGCCCAGCATCCTGCATGGGTGGCCTTCTAGTGAGGCTAAGTGCTTGAAGGTGACCTTATGTGATGAAGTTGCAGTTCCAGGGCTTGCTCTTAAATTTGAAAGTAGAGTTTGAATCAATTAAAGTGACAAGGAAGACAGGAACCTCCCACTCCAAACAGCATGACCCCAACCAGGGACTTCCACTAGAGAGCTATAGGATGTGGGACCACAATCTTGTGTTAAATTATCACCATGAAAAATCCTGTGTGATGAGACATGTGCAATGAGCTGCATGCAGAGCAAGATGTCTGGAAAACTTGATTTAAATAGATACAAGTTCTAGACCACACATGCCTGCAGCATATCTTCCGACCACAGGAGGAAGGGAGATGCTGTGGCTGTGGTGTGGGGTCTGTGGAAGCACTGGCCGGAGCTCTGCACCCTGCACCAGGAACAAAAGCCATCCTACCTGAGACTGCACAGCGATGGCATGAAAGCTTTCTGCACCATGATCAGGCAGTTTTGGAAAATGAAAGTGCTGTGTGACTAAGCCTTTATATAGGCCCTATAAATCAGAGGACTGGAGACTCTACTATCTTTTCTGCATTTCTTTTCGGCTCTTCTCCCCACTCCCTGTTCCAAGGAAATTGCTGCCAAAGTTAACCCTATTGCTTTCTTCTGCTTCTTTCACTCTCTTCCAGGCTTTTCCCACTTCTGTACTTCTCATTCTTGCTCTTCTGCTTCTCTTCACAAATCTACACTACCCTGACAGGCCTTTGTCTCTGTTTTAATTTCTCACTTTCTGCCTTTACACCCTGTCCTATATTTCCACACTGCATATAGGCTGCTTACTCAGCATGCCTCATTTAACTGTTGCCATCAATGGTGGAAGGAGGTAATGTCTGGTAGCTCTGGAGAGCAGTCTGTATTGCTTGTCACCTTGGTCCTAGCCACCACGGTGGTCATATGGTACTAAGCTGGGTACATACAGGAGAAATGTGAGTGCACCTCTGCACATTGTGTCCTGCGGAACATACACAGGCTGCTCCCTTCCTGGGGACAAAGAAAAGCATAGGCAACATCCTGTGTTATTCCCTTCATTAATAAAATGTACCTCTGGCGTCGTTGCCTCCACACAGGTCTATATGAAGAGAAGAGCAAACCTGCTTTCCCCATACCTCAGAAGTTCAGTGCAGTGTAGGTCATCTTTGCTATATGCCAAGAGGGACTCTGCCAAAGCCTAGTAAAAGCTAAGGGCTAATGGTAGGTACCTGAAGTCAGGGTGGTGTGTCATCCCACCAAGCATTAGCTCAGGTGAGCCGGGTTTACAAAGCTTCCAGGACTGAATCATTTAAAAGCAGAATTTGAAGACATCTGCCAGGGATGCAGAGCTCTCTGTTTAGACCAGATTGATGAGGACACGGTTCCTGGCTTTCAGGAAGACCCCAGCAAGACAACCCACATAGAAGTGCATGACTGTCAACCACCCTTGGTGCACACTAATGCTCTTTCTCCACTCACCAAGAAGCTCCATCTTTAAGATCTAAAGAGGGCTTCAGTGACAGCTGAGAGGAGGTTTTATACCCGTTGTGTCCCCATGCTGCCTTTCCTTAGGCACCAGAGAAGCCATACAGCAGAGAGCTGCTGGAAGTGAGCTTTGTTCTTGCATCCATGAAATATCTCTTAATTTCCCTAAATTGTTCTTTCCTGGGCACACGGTGCTTTCATATCTTACTGACTGCAGTAAAATAAGCCTTTACTGAACATGTATATTTTATACCTTAAGGATGACTGTCTGTGATGTAGTTGTTAAAATGGAGCAGAACTACAAGCGAATTATGTTCATTATCCCTAATGAGTAAAATTTGCTTACTGCAAACTCCTGAGTAATGCTGAAAAAATTATGGATAAATGCAACTAAAGTGATTCAGCCCCCAAAATTTCAAAGGTTTTTGGGAATATGCACCCAGACAGCTGGCTGTAACTGATGAAAAGGCTTTTGTCAATAGTGCTCAGTCTTCTTTGTACTAGTTAGTTCCAAGTGATTTCATCCTGCACAGAACTGTTATCTCTGTAGAGCATTGGGATTTGAACTGGTGAGACAGCAGGGGAGGCTCAGAATTATGCTGTTTCACACATGCACAAAAATCAATAGAGACCTTTCCTGGGCTCATGAAAAAGTCACACCTTTCCATGGTTTGAAGAAAGAAGGACTGCAGTAGATAACATCCTCATTGCAGCACACAACTTTCTGCAAGGGCTCAGCCTTTTGGAATCAGCCAAACCCCTTTGGCCAGCTCTGGCCCCACTGAAGTGTGAACCTCAGCAGCCAGGATCAGATCCTGTGCAATCCGCTGTGCTCTCTGGAAGCTGCTACTGGGGTTTGATTAAATGGAGCAGAAAGCAAGTCCTCCTGGTCTAGCTGACAGGCCTGGCTGGTGCTGATATTGGGATTGCTGACTGTCACTACAAGCTCATGCTGCCCATAACTCTGTGCCTTATATAGGTGGCATGTAAGGCAGTGGGCCAGAAAATCAGTCTGTATGGAGATACACTAAAATATGCTGAAACTTTATGGGATGATGGTGGGAGATAAACATCCTTTCATTTCCTAGCACCTTCTTGATAAATGTAAAAGAATAAATGTCATGGCCTGAGCAGTTTCATTGCTAGTCAGAGTAGAGGGAACATGCTCTTCAGAAAAGCATGTTAGAGACAGCTATCTCTGTTCCCTCCTTTTGGCCCATAGAGGTGTCTTCTGTGAAGCATGGCTGGTGCCTTTTCTTATAACTGATGCAGATCATTTTCATGAGATTCTGGTACTGTGGAGCAACCATTTTCTTTGTTTATGTCCTTTAGGGAATGTGTACCAAAGAGGAGATTCCCTGAGCGACTGCATGGTCATGCACTTATTGCAGAGCCACAGACCCACAGGATGGTTTGGGTCGGAAGGGGCCTTTAAAGATTATCTAGTCACAGGCACCTTACCCAGCAAGGGTAAAGTTTAAATTCCTAATTTTAGGGTTTAAACTCCTAATTTTAGGGTTTAAACTCCTAATTTCACTTTATAAATTTTTTACTGACTCATTTCCATGGGATTTGAAGCAGATGTCTACCCTGACAGTCATCTACAAGAAAGGATATACAGAAGCCAGTAAGATACTGGCTAATAAAAAAAAAAAACCCAGACAAAATGGTTCTGGTTCCTCTTTGTTTAAAATTATTTAGGAAAGCAGGAATAGGACATGACTCAAATTCTTGCATGAATTCACAATTGAATGAACTTCAGTAAGAAGTTCATTCAATCTTGCTGAAACTTCAAGGCTTCAGCAAATCACCAAAGACTTAAGGGAAAGCTTCCAGAGTTATGTTAAAAAAAAGTAAGAAAATAAATGGACTTAAACAAAGAACAGTAGGAGAAGTCTCCTGTGCACATGAATCTTGTAAGGTCTGAGGCTGAGATTTCATGTATTTGGCACAGTTCACTTAAGGCAGAGGCTGTCCTTGTACCGTCCCATTTCACCTCACTGCTCTTGAGTCTTGAATCAATGTTCTTGCAACCATGGTTTCCACGTGATCTCATTATAATCCAAGGAAAATTCACCTGGCTGCTTCCTCCTTGCCCTGGTGCCTTGTGCTGCCCGCTCCCCCTGGGCTGTGGAAGCAGGAGTTGTTCCACTTTCCCAAGAGGCCAAGAAGGACAAACGGGCAGCCGTGCAATGCTCGGTATCGCTGAGCTCTGAACCACAGCCAGCTGGCTGGCTGTCAGCACACAATCCAAACACCGGCCAAGGCTGTGCTGGCTGCAATAAACCCTTCACGACTGCAAAACAGGTCAGAGATCTCAAAGAATACAGCTATGCTTTGATAATGATTAACAGGACGGTGGCAAAAGTCCCTGAGGCTTTGGCTGGCTCTGTGTGTGTGCATGCACATGTGCATATGCCAATGGGAAAGTTTATCTGTCCCAAGCCCTGAAAACCCTTTGCAGGGCAAAGCCTGCTTCCTGGTGGGCTATTCACTCAACCCATACTATGGCACAGCGTTCCTGATTTTCTGTGTATTGGCAGAGAATTCCCTTTGTCATTAAAACCAAGAGCAGAAACAAGCATGAGGGACCAAGTTAGCATTTCTGTAACTCTGTAATGAACCTATAAGCAAGACCATATTACAGTCTCTGGTTCACAGATGTGAATCTGAAATTGGAGACAACTGGAGTTTTCTTAATTTCAGATCCCCTGACTGAGAGTAGTATTTGCAAACTGGACCTGAACTAACAGAATATAATCTTGAGTGTTGTGTTGTATGTCAGCACAAATCCTAAAACCAAGTGGTGATCTGCTAAACTGCTAATATCCAAAGCCAAATAATTTTCCAGGTACTTGTAGATCCTATGCAATCTTTCTCCCTGGTTCCTAATTTCTAGTTGTTATGTTTTGAAGTCTAGAAATTTTTCATAGAATCATAGAATAGTTAGGG